>NC_089800.1:2090086-2337726 GCF_029633855.1 Hoplias malabaricus
AAACATCTGCTATCTGATAAAAAGCCTTGAGTCTGAGGATGAGTTAAAACGACATCAGCGCGAGGTGAGACCACTGCCTTCAGCACAACTCTGTCAAATCCCACACCCTAGGGTCCGCACGGACGGAGAGAAATGCACCCTCACTCTGCTGTTCGAGCTGGAGCTAAAGCAGCTCTACATCCTTCTGAACCCCCTTCGCTGTCGGGAGAACGGGACTTTCTCATTAGCGACTGCAACAGAAACCTGCAGCGATCCATTCTCTCCCTGACAGCTCTGAACAGCACAACATTGAATCATTTTCCCACAATTTCCCCACGTCTTCCACTTCAACAACCCAGCCTCAGACCGTCGGCAGGATCAACACTGCATCAGCGCTAGATGTCTGTGACATCACAACTAGGGGAGGATCAAATCTGGGCTGTCATTACTCAAACACAACTCAAATACAAATGTGATGTTTAAATTGTTTTACTGGACATTTTTTAGTTTCAGACCTATTTATCTGTTGTCAACAGAGCTCTGTCTGTGTCTGTCAGTAGTGGCTGAGTCCCAAATACTGCTATACTGCCTACATAGTGCACATCGTACACAATAAATCTAATAATTCTGCACCCAGACCGTAATTAGATGCTAATTCCATGTGTCGTATGTAGTTCACACAAATTATTTTCAACCTACAGTGCACTGCATGAGTGCACAAACCATTATTTACTTACACTGTGCCCTACGGAGGGTGTAGGGAGACATTTGGCACTCTGCCTGGGCTTTGTTGTGCTGTGGAAGCATATCTCACTGATCCCTCACACTTTCAGATGAGGAGAACCAGTTTATTAAATTTAATCCAGACCAGAAGAATATTTTAGGTGACAGTCGCGATAAAACATTATCCTCCAAGCATCTGTTCCACTCTCAGAGCGCAGGGACAGCGGGATCAGATTACTTACCTGTAAACAGGGATAAAATACGATTGCTGAAACTTGTGTGTGATCTGTGTGTGCATAACTCACTCAGGTTCAGACAGAATAGCAGAGAGACGCATTAGACGCTAACAGCTTTCCATTAGATCCTATGGAGAATACGCTAATGTGGCTAACAGAGGAAAACTTTTTTCTGGTTCTCGTTATGCTCCACTGTGAGATCCTTTTATCCCTGACACAAAGAGGTGGTGGGCATCTGTGCTTCTGTTTACATTCGACACTCGCTCCCCAATATGGCACCAACAGCAAAAAAAAATCACGGTTCATGGTTCATCAGGGTTCGTATCTGTCCATATCTGTCACATCCTCACGAGAAGTATGGAATAAGATGATGTTAACAACTCCCTGACCCTCCTCCGGTCGTCTGAGACAGATCTGACACCAGAGGGATGATGAGAATACGAGACGGACGGGTCTGAGTTCTGCTGTCGGGGAGTGACGCGGTGGTTCAGCAGAGAGACTTTCACACTGAACAAATGCATGATAAAATAATCCTGATTTAACGGCTAAAGCAAGCGCTGCAGAGTCCACTGCGTCCTGTAGCTCCCGCCGTGCTCCTGAATCTACTGAGCTTTTCATGTATATAATAAAACAGAAATTAAACAGGAATAAAACTCAACTCCACTGCATCCTCTAAAGCAGAGTGAGCCCTCATGTTCGGAATTAAGATGTCCACTGGGGCTGCGCGGCAGGAAAATACATACATTAGTAAAAATCCCCCGTCTGATTTAATAAACCCAGACAAAACAACTCCATCGCAGCAGGCCGCGGCTGAAAAATGCATGAGGATATAAACGTGTTTTAAAGAAGTGGAGAATAAACGTCTGGACCGAGCTCTGAAGGGAAGACGGCGGCGTGTAATTGGCCTGTGAAGCTCAGGCCTGGATTAGAGCTCAGAGAAACGGCCTGGAGGCCAAACTCAGCAGGGTTCAGACTGAAGCCTGACAGCAGCAGAGTGAGCAGAAACCCAGGCAGGGACGGTGTGTGTGTGTGTGGTTACACACACCACAACACACACACACACTGCTGTGAGAAGACTCACACCTCAAACAGTTACTCTACAGCAGCAACTAGAGCTCAGAGCTGATCCCAGTTGATCACATCACACTTCCAAAGAGGCCCAGACCAACAGCTTGCTTCTACCTGATGATTTACATCAAAACTCTAATACTTTTCACCAGAGGAGGATGAATCGCTATTTATTATGTTTCCACCAAAAGAACTCTGTTTCTAAAAACGGTTCTCTACATTGAACCAGCCCCTTGTGTTTCCACTAGTTTTGATGGGAACCAGCATAACCGGGGGGCGCCGTGGGGGCTGGGTTCCTGAGTGTCTGTGTCTGAATTCAGCTCCAGAGTCAGAGATAAAGAGAGTTAGGACAGGGTCATGGTTAATCCACTGTTTACAGCGCAGTCAGATCACAGTGAGATATGATACACATGTGGAAATGATGCAGGGTTCTGTCTGTTACAGTTGGAGTGTTTCAGACTGTGACTCGAGTGGAGAACAGTCGCCTAAAAGTGAGTGGCGCTGAACTCAGCCCCAGAAACACACACAAACGGAGCAGTTTCCTGTTTTATTTTCTTTTATTTATCTCTATAACACTCTGTAAATGTCCCGTCCAGCTCCACTGCGCCGTGACACGTTATTTCAGGCTCTGAGCTCTTTCTGGAGCTTCTTTATCTTTATCAGTGTGCAACTGACACCGTCAGTTATAAAAAGCCCTATGCAAATAAATTTGACTGGATATTTTCATACAGCAGCACTCCAGCCAGACACACACAACCCTTTAGCAACAATGAGCTCAGTTCCTGGTGCTGAAAAGTGCTCATTTAAGCTCCATGAAACAACACTAAAGGCCAGTTTCTGCTTCTGTGTCACACCTCAACCCAAATGTAGGAACAAACTTCTATCCATAAACAAACAACAGTCACACACACTCGCTCAGGAAGTGCACAGGCAGGTCTACTCCAGATAACAAACATCTCCAACACTCTCAGGCATTCTGCACTATGCTAATTTACGCAAATGAGGCCCCATTACTTGGCTACATCAGCCTCCAGCACTAAGCTAAAGAACCCAACCTCAGATACTTCACGTACCACAGGTCCAGCCTGAGCATCACCCTCCCATGAACTTTAATTTAGATGTCATGGTGCAGTGTGTATAGAGGGGTCTGTTGTGGGATGGTGGTCACGGTCAGAGCTGGAAGTGACAGCACTGAGGGTGGTCCCCCGGCTAAAGCCCAGAGTTGTCTCTATTCACCCTCTGAGAGCCTGGGGGCAGGGGGACGAGGAGGGGGCGGTGATCCTAATTGATTCTCTACAGGAGACGATGGAACAATGCAGGACGGCTGAGTGTGTCCCAGAGCTGAGGAATTGCCGGCTGAGTGTCCAGCACCAGGCAGCTCCAGGGCTTGTCCTGAATCTCCTCTTGACCACAACAATACACTTTAACAATAGACCCATCTCCTCCAAGTGCCTCTGTCCTCCACGGAGACAAAGACACAGTGTCCTGTCTCAGCGGATCGCTCTGAGAGGAGCTGGGCGCTGCGGCTCAGAAAAATCACCGTAACATTTGGGCACGAAACAGCCGTCAGCACAAATGAAGAGATTCGATAAAAATCTAGTCCTGTCTTTATTTACGTTTATATTCAGGGTGTCCCAAAAGTAAGGAGACAGAAAAGAAAGGAAACAGTCATAAAACAGGCCGATCCAATCTTAGAAACCAGCTGTGGGGCAGGGGGAGCCAAAGCCACTCATTTGTGTCTTTTTGAACCTTGCTTTGTGCATTGGTGCACAGTCGTGTTGTAAGAAGAAGGTGCTGTCACCAAACTGTTCTCTCAAAGTTGGAGGCATCGAAATGAACCAAAATCTCTTGGTGTACTGAAGCATTAAGAGTTCACAAGGCGAGACATAGCTCGAACCCACAACCTGAGGCCCATGGAGCTGTGTGACACCACCTGCAGCACCCCCTGCTGCCCTGGACCCAGTTGTAAATTTCCTGAATGCGGCACTGCAGCAGAGGAATGGATTAAACACTAATCAATACATCAATTCGTACAGATCACTGTTCTTATGTTCACTCCGTTACACCAGGACCCCCACCCAACCCCCACATTCTGTTCCCCATCATCGGACCTGCACTCCTCACCCTTTCGAGGAGGTACCCTCAACCCTGATAAACCCACTGTAGCCCACCCCCCGTACCACTGCTTTGGTATGGTCCGTGTGCCCCAGACAGCCACAACAAACACAATGGCTTTCTGTGTGTCTATAGGGTCCTCATCAGGGGGGTGGAAGGGGGGGGAAGCTTTGGATTCCACTCCACAAAAGATGAGCCTTTCACTGCAGCGCCGCCTTAAAACAGAAAACCACACAAAGGCCGTCGCGTCCAGAGACAGAGAATGTCTCTCAGTGTCAGTGCAGTGGACAGGGCTGTCCCTCAGTCTCCCAGTCTCCCTGTGCCTCTGTCTCCCTGTCCTTCTGTCCCCGTCTCCCTATCCCTCTGTCCCTCACAGAAATATTATTTAACTCCCAGCAGCTCACCATTCAGTCTCATTTATCACACACACTTACGAACACACACAGTTTGGGTTAGTGTAGTGTTTACAGAGTGTCCGGTCCATCCCGGTTCTGAGAGAGCAGGTCAGTGGAGACAGACACGGACCTGGAGCCAACTGTGGAGTAAACAGAGAGAGACACTGGACACTGGAATTCTTTAGAATTAATGACTCACAGTGGAAACATCCCTTGGTTATTGATCAATTGGACATTAGCAAATAAACACACTCCAACCACAGGGGTCAGGGCCGGGGGTGGGGGTTACACACACACACACACACACACACACACACACACACACCTGGTACTGGTTCTGAGTTTTATTACTGACCTTAAAAGGGATCCTGAACGTAAACAACACAGAGAGAACTGCATTTCCCCTTTAAACAAACACAGTTCTTTATGGAACTAAAAGTGGTTCCTATGTGGCATCACAAAGAACCCTTTATAGCACCTTGAATTTCATGGTGCTGTGTTTCTGAGAAAGTGGCCAGTGTGTGGTGATGTTCTCAGCCTCTGGGTTCATTCTGCTGTTAGATCCTCTGTGTGTGTGTGTGTGTGTGTGTGAATCATGCAGGAAAATGCTAAAGCAGCTAGCGCGGCTCCTCTTATCGTCTCGGTGGGCTCTGCTTGGCCCGGAGCCCAGGAATGCGGCTCTTTGCTCCATGGAGAATCTCCTGAAGTTTGGGCCGGTGCCGGCGCCGCTCGGAGATGGAGGAGGGACGACAGTGGAGCATTGATCATCGATCAGCTGATTCTGAAACGGTTCTGTTGATTAGAATTGATCTGAAATTTAATGAACAGTAGCACTTGTGTGAAGAGTGTTATTAGATGTGTGTAAGCGCTCAGTAACACGGTAATAACACAGGAATAATTACACAGTCCTGAAGAAGCGTGTGTGTGTTTATGAGCCGTGAAGCGTCACAGACAGCTGTTTACAAATGGAAAATCTTTATAAATGTGTTAGAATTATTGTTAATATTACTGTTAATATTCAGTAGTCAGATCGTGTGTGTGTGTGTGTGTGAGTGTGTGTGTGTGTTATGTATAATTCTGCCTCCTGTGTTGTGTTCTGTGTATTTTATAATAATGATATTGATAATAATCTTGAACCTTGTGTGATTTAATGAATCATTTCCTGAATAATCTGAATCACTCTGAATCAAATCCTGAGGCGGTCCATGACTGGTTCTGACCCAAAGTACAGTTTCGTTTTATTGGCTTTGTCAGATTTCCTGCTGTTTTTGCTGTTTTGATTTGTATGTGTTTGTTGTTTCTTAGTGTCTCTGCCCCCTGGTGTGGGGGTGGTGTGTGTGTGCGTGTGTGTGTGTGTGTGTGCGTGTGCGAGCGTGTGTGTGTTCACTGGACACAACAGCCGAACACTGTCCACAGAGAACGGACTGCACTTCAACCTCTGACCCTGATAAGGTTTTTGATGACTGCAGCTGGATGTGGACTGCTGAGCGCACACACACACACACACACACACACACACACACACACACACACACACACACAGAGAGAGAGAGAGAGAGAGAGAGAGAGAGAGAGAGAGAGAGAGAGAGAGAGAAAAAAAAAGGCATGACTGGTCTCTCACACAAACTCTATCTGCTGAACCAGCATCTCCCAATTCCTGTTATGATCCTATACGAAGGGAAGTAAATCACTTTATACACACACACACACACATGCACATGCACACACACACACACACACACACAAAGAGGACGATTTGTGTTGATCTAATAAAGCACTAAATATTCTTCACTGTTTCTGGACACATATTCTGTTTGTGGACACTGTGGACGGGAGGGAGTGGACACTGTGGACGGGAGAGTGTGGACACTGTGGACGGGAGAGTGTGGACACTGTGGACGGGAGAGTGTGGACACTGTGGACGAGAGAGTGTGGACACTGTGGACGAGAGGGAGTGGACACTGTGGACGGGAGAGTGTGGACACTGTGGACGAGAGAGTGTGGACACTGTGGACGGGAGGGAGTGGACACTGTGGACGGGAAAGTGTGGACACTGTGGACGGGAGGGAGTGGACACTGTGGACAGGAAAGTGTGGACACTGTGGACGGGAGAGTGTGGACACTGTGGACGGGAGAGTGTGGACACTGTGGACGGGAGAGTGTGGACACTGTGGACGGGAGGGAGTGGACACTGTGGATGGGACACAGAGCCGCTCAGTGGAAGTCCATCATCCAACCTGAAAGCATTTGATCAGAGACCGGCTCCAGGACAGGACCCGCGCTGGGAGAACTGTCCTCAGGGTGTGTCCAGATTTAACAACAACTCCTTTAGGTCCTCACGGACCAATCACAGAGCTCGTAAATCTGTTTCCATGACGACTGTGACATCAGTCAGACATTACTCATCTAAAGCAGCCGAGAAGTAAACCCTGTGTCCTCAGACCTGCTCTGCTCTGGACACGGAGGGACGAGTGGACAGCGCAGACCGAAGGAATGAGCTGAGGAACGTGGCCTCGAGTCTCAGGGGACGGGGACGGGGGACAGGGGTGGGCCGTCCTCTGAAGTTAGAGATGGATGAGCTCTGCTGTCGGACTTTGCCTCTGTTTGTCCATCTCTGTCCCACACACTCGCGCCTCTGAGTAAACACCACTGCGGTTAAAGGGGAAAGTCCGAAGCTGTGTTGTTAGTTTGCTGTGGTAGGACGGGGGACAGGGGACGGGGGACGGGGGGAGGCTTCATCTTCATACCCCAGTCTCAGGGGTAGGGGGTTGGGTGGGGGGTCCTTTGAAAGTTTTTATTTTATTCTCTTTTCGTAGAGTAAACAACGCTCACAAAACACGGCCCTGAACGTCCAGATCACTGTCCCCTCGGGCCACGAGAAAACACACAGAGTAAACACACACACACACACACACACACACACACACACACAGAACAGAGGGAGAGACAGAGAGAGAGAGAGAGAGAGAGAGAGAGAGAGTTACTGTAACAGAACTGAGATCTGGGTCTGAACACTGAGCCACTCAAAGGCCTCTCTAATCCCCCCCCCCCCACACACACACACACACTATCTGAGAGAGAGAGAGAGAGAGAGAGAGAGAGAGAGATAGAGAGAGAGAGAGAGAGACAGAGAGAGAGAGAGACAGAGAGAGAGAGAGAGAGAGAGACAGAGAGAGAGAGATAGAGAGAGAGAGAGACAGAGAGAGAGACAGAGAGAGACAGAGACAGACAGAGAGAGAGAGGCCAAGTTTGGATTTCAAAAATGTACAAATAAATAATAAAAACACTGCAAAAATTTTGCGTCTTCCAGCGAGAGGCAGGTTTCCCTGCGTGTCACACACACTCTCGCGCCGTAAAACACAGTATAAAAGCGCAAGAGGAACGAGAAACCGTCGGGTCGTACACAGTGACTTTAACTTCTCAAGATATGTTTCATTTGGACCCTTTTCCTTGTTTGTTAACTCTTTATGTCCCCACTGTGTGTTCATGCACTGTCCCTTTAATATCACACTACCGTGCTGTGACTCTGCCACATGAAGGAGAACCTAAACACGGAGTGCGACCGAGCGACTCGTACCAAGAAAAACAGCAACAAAATAAACCTTCATTAATCGCAATCGAGGTCAAATGTTCGTCAAATTAATCGTGATATTGATTTGTGCTCATATCGTCCAGCTGTATGATGTGCTGCTCGATAGCAGGTGCTGGTCAGAGGGGTGTAAACTCCCCGGGAGTTGTGGAAGCTCTGAGAAAGTTATGTCAATGGCAACAAATTATTATGATAATCGTTAGGGAGTGAAACCACACACACACACACACACGCACACGCACACTCACACAGAATGGCAAACCTATCACAGAGAGATGAAGAGTGTTATAAACCTGTCACTCAGACAGTTTTATAACCCCTCCCTTCCTTTTCCTGTTTTCACTGCTTCCCCCTCACATTTCCTTCCCTCTCTCTCTCTCTTTCTCTCTCTCTCTCTCTCTCTCTCTGCTTGTGTGTCTCTTTCTCTAATTCTTCTGTGGATCTAACTGAGCTGATCCATCTTCTCACAGCAACTCCATACAACAACTACATTTCCCATGATTCTCAGGGGTCTGTGATCTAAATCTACTGCAGTGGGCAGGTTAGTGTTCTCCTCCAAGTGCGTGGAGCTCTAAAGACTAAAGTCTAATGCACTGCTGGCGGTTCCTGATGCTGCACCTGAGATCCTCACAACCTCCCAGCACTTGGATCCGTTTGAGTGTGTATTGTGTGGGATGTAGTATAGTTACTAAAGTTTAAAGACCCAATGGATTCTCACATCTGTCCCAAATAGTGCCCTACTCCCTACATAGTGCACTTCACAGATCATTAGACGAACACTACACTCAGACAGTGCCCTAAAAGTTAGACAGAGGGACGTGAAGTTTATACTGAATATAAATGGTGTATTTATCTGTCATACAGTGCACTATTTTACTGTAGAGACCGTTATTTCTGACCTTCACTGTGCACTACGTAGTGTGAGGGAGATATATATGGGGCGAGGACTTCTGCAACGTGTTGGTTCAATATGGAGGACAGTGTGGAGCTCAGTGAGGAAGCAACACTGTGGTCAGAAATTTCATGTGAATGTCACAGTGACTATGTTCCTAGCAACCACAGAGCATTACACCATGGCAGTGTCAAGGGTTGGGGGATGGGGGATGTGTGTGTGTGTGTGTGTGGGTGGGTGGGGTTACAGTCATTAAGCTGTGAGAGGTAAACCATCACATCTGAGGAACACAGTGAAGGAAATAAGTCCAAAACAACTGGCTGTAGAAACATGCCACATTAAATACACCACAGCTCAATTAATACCACTTCTAAAACACCATCGCTCATTTAACACCACCTTAAATACACCACAGCTTGATCAATACCACCATAAAACCACGATAGCTCAATCAATACAACTTTAAAAACACCACAGCTCATTCAATATCACCTTAAAAACACCACAGCTCATTCAATACCACCTTAAAACACCACAGCTCATTCAATACCACCTTAAAACACCACAGCTCATTCAATACCACCTTAAAACACTACAGTTCATTCAATACCACATTAAAAACACCACAGCTCATTCAATACCACCTTAAAACCACACAGCTCACCCAACACAACTTTAAAAACATCACAGCTCATTCAATACCACCTTAAAACACACAGCTCATTCAATACCACCTTAAAACACCACAGCTCACCCAACACAACCTTAAAAACACCACAGCTCATTCAATACCACCTTGGAATCTTCACAGCTCATTCAATACCACCTTAAAACACCACAGTTCATTCAATACCACCTTAAAAACACTACAGTTCACCCAACACAACTTTAAAAACACCACAGCTCATTCAATACCACCTTGGAATCTTCACAGCTCATTCAATACCACCTTAAAAACACACAGTTCATTCAATACCACCTTAAAAACACCACAGCTCATTCAATACCACCTTAAAACACCATTGTTCGTTCAATACCACCTTAAGAACACCACAGCTCACCAAACACAACTTTAAGAACACCACAGCTCACCCAATACCACCTTGGAATCTTCACAGCTTGCTCATGACCACCTTTAAAATGACACAGTTGACTTAGAACACACACACTCTCTCTCTCTGTCTGATGAACTCTGGTGGTCCATGAGTGCTGCTGTGATGTTAATGAATATCACCCCCCACTCCCACCAGTTAATGATGTGCTTAATTAGCTGTTAGCTCCTCTGTCGCTGACCCTGAGCTGACCACAGGGGCCAGTCCAGTCTGTTGGGTTTGGGATCACTGCTAATAATCGGACAAATGTGAAATCAATCAATCACTCACTCACTCACTCACTCAGGTTTAGCAGGCTGGAACAGGTTTTCCAGCAGGGGGCGCAGTTGTCATGCAGATTTAGCTGCTGGGGCTCCGTTACAGCCCCCCGAATGAGCCCTGAAACACCACCATTATGTATTAGCCTCAAACACAATATGGGCAAACGTTTGAGGACACATTGTGCTGGGTCCCACAGTCCCACAGCATCAGACCACAGAATCAGGGGGTGGGGGGGTTGTGGGGGGATTATTTTTAATTTCTCATTGAACTCTTTCTCACTTTAAGAAGCTGCAGCAGTGTTCTCTACAGCCAAACAGAGCGAGTGTGTTTCTATATAAAGAATAACCCAGGAAGTCCCACCACAGGCCCCCACTGTGCCCCCCCCCACACACACACAGCCCCCCAGCCCCAAACCCCTCCTGCCCCCCACCGCTGAGGCTAATGCACATTTTCACGGCATGTTCTTTCTGTCCAATTAGGCAGCAATAAAAGCAGAAGGGTGCGGCCTGGGACGAGCTGCAGGTTGTAAGTGGGGCATTCTCTCTCTCTTTCTCCCTCTCTCTCACAGACACTCTCTCTCTTTCTCTCTCCCCTCTCTCTCACAGACTCTCTCTCTCTCTCTCTCTCTCTCCTCTCTCTCTCTCTCTCTCTCTCTTTCTCTCTCTGTGTGTGTGTGACAATAAGGGACGACTGTGCAGACCCTAGCCTGAGGCAAAGAAGGCCACCCCTCTGTTTCTTTCTCTGTTTCTCTCTAAGCACTTACACTGAATGCATATGCTCCCACACACCCACACACACACACCACACACACACACACACACACACAAAGTGCCACTGTGCATTCACACAAACACAGCCTTAACCACTATATCTCAGCCGCATGAGCGTGAAAAATATTTTCCTTTGGGTTACAACAATCTCAAATAATATTAATAATAATATAACACGCTTGGAGGAGAACACTCTCGGATATCTCACTGTCATTTTAATCTCTCACTTCAAAAACTCCACACAGAAAGAAGAACATTAAACACTGGGAGAAAGTGAAACCACACCACGGCCTCCTTCACCAACACACATCTGCATTTCACTAAAACAGTAGAGCGTTATCGCTTCATGTTGTAACACTGAGACCCCCACAGACGCGCTAGCGGACATTCAGCTGCATTAGCTACATTAGCTACGATAGCAACATTAGCGACTGGTGTTTCTGGGGTGTGTTTAGAAGCTGATTCTCGGCCACGTGCAGGGCCTAGCTTCACTTCAGTACATTTGTATTCATCTATGGTGTTATTTTTGTGCCACAGTTCTGTGCGAGTGCATGGATATTTCAGCCAAGTGACCCTTTCACACATGCACGGTAATCCAGGAATGTTACGGAGTCTCCCCTGCACGAGCAGCACAGGCTCCGCCCCCCCCACTCCGGGACATCTCCGGACCCGACACTCCGGAGTTTCTCTAGAAACTTAATATTGTATTAATATCACATTTACTACCACACAAGGGGATAATGCATTTAGATGAAAGGAAAACGAATGTTGTGTTCAAATTAAAATATACAAGAGTATGTCCTCATCCCTCATCTGCGCAGGAGAGTGAGTAAGGAGAGTGTAGAGAGGCGGCTCTGAGTGTATGTAGGTATTAAAAAGCACACCTGTATATTTTAATTCCAGTGCAACATTCATTTTCCTTTCAGCAAGATTAAGATTCCCTTGACGTTTTTATTCGCGCAAAAATAACGGCACAATTCAGTTTAATTATATATAATGATAATGCCAATACCCGACTACAGAAACCCTGGACACTGACCACTGTAATGACCACTGACTCCTACTGATAGAAACAGACTGAATCCTAATGAGTCGGTCAGAGATTTACACCTCACAGCAACACTGGACTCGACCCAGATCGCTACAGCAGCACTCCAACAATACTCCATTAGAGACTCCACACATCCCTCGCTTTCTTTAGAACAGAGAGAGAGAGAGAGAGAGAGAGAGGTGTGGGGGGGGGGGGGGGGGGGGTGGAACACATGCTCATTACTCTTTGTGCTAATAACACAAACCTCCAGACGGTCAGAAAGCAGCGAGAGCCCTGTGCGGCCGAGCGATGAGCAAACAGACGAGAAGAGGAGGGAGAGAAGGAGGGAGGAACAGACGAGAAAGGCCAAGGCGAAGGTGTTGCACAACAGTGTAGCTGAGGAAACAAGGCAGAGGGGGAACGCGTCCAACAGACGATTTAAACTCGGGAACATCAGAGTCTTTAACCTGCCAGTGAAGGGCACACCGTCATTAGTGGTCACTGATGGTCTTTAGTGGTGTTTAATAGTCATTAGTGGTCATTATCCGTCGTGGGGCTGGTGGACAGACACGGGTTCTGAAAGCGAAAGTAATGCCAAACAACTGAGAAACTGAGAAATTCAAAACAGCTTCATCACAGTCCGTTGCATTCCAGGTCCCCCCACAGAGCCCCCAACTCCCCCAAGGCCCTAATTTATCAGAGCTCTGTACACTCTGTCACAACCGCCCCCGGACCTTTTACTGGAAGCTCCCCAACCCCAGCCCCAGACCAAACTCCAGCTAAAAAACATGAAGTGGACTAACAACATCTGTCTTTTAGTTTAAATCAACAACTGGTCAATCATTCCCCAGCCGCCCCTGGACACCACACTGCCCAACAGACTCCTCACTGCCCACAAGACTCCTCACTGCCCACCAGACCCCACACTGCCCACCAGACCCCACACTGCCCACCAGACTCCTCACTGCCCACCAGACTCCTCACTGCCCACCAGACCCCACACTGCCCACCAGACTCCTCACTGCCCACCAGACTCCTCACTGCCCACCAGACCCCACACTGCCCACCAGACCCCACACTGCCCACCAGACTCCTCACTGCCCACAAGACTCCTCACTGCCCACAAGACTCCTCACTGCCCACCAGACCCCACACTGCCCACCAGACCCCACACTGCCCACCAGACCCCACACTGCCCACCAGACTCCTCACTGCCCACCAGACCCCACACTGCCCACCAGACTAGACACTGCCCACCAGACCCCACACTGCCCACCAGACTCCTCACTGCCCACCAGACTCCTCACTGCCCACCAGACTCCTCACTGCCCACCAGACTCCTCACTGCCCACCAGACTCCTCACTGCCCATCGGACCCCACACTGCCTACCGGACCCCACACTGCCCACCCGACCCCACACTGCCCACCGGACCCCACACTGCCCACCGGACCCCACACTGCCCACCGGACCCCACACTGCCCATCGGACTCAACACTGCCATCCAGACCCCATACTGCCCATCAGACACCTCAATGCCCACAGGACTCCACACTGACCACCGGACCCCGCACTGCCCATCGAACCCCACACTGCCCATCGGACTCCTCACTGCCCACCAGACTCTACACTGCCCACCGGACTCCACACTGCCCACCGGACTCCACACTGCCCATCGGACTCCACACTGCCCATCGGACTCCACACTGCCCATCGGACTCCTCACTGCCCACCAGACCATACACTGCCCATCAGAAACCTCAATGCCCACCAGACTCCTCACTGCCCACCAGACAGACCTGCCGGCCCCTGCTTGGCCACATTATCAGAAACACCATCTCTGCAGTGAGAACCATGAAACAGATGCAGGACACCACCTGAGAAACACAGCCAATCAGCAGCTTCAGTTACTGAAACATCTCTCTCTCTCTCTCTCTAATTACACTTCTCTCGCCCTCTCGTCAGTGTCCTACTGCAGGAAATGTAACCAGACCCAGCTTCCTGTCAGCCGAGCACAGCAGCGTTTCTGAGACTCCAACCCCAATGCGCACACACACTTTGGTCAGAGGGTTCACGCTCAGCAGCGTGAAGAATGTTTGATAATCTTTTCTTTTCCACAGATCGTCCTCGCGGGGCCCGCCGCTGCAGGAGTCCAGAAATAGACACGGGCTCTGGACAGCGTCCAGAAGAAAATCTGACAACGTGGCTTCTCTATAACAATGAGAAAAGGAGTCGAGGGCCGGGACAGGGTTTAGGGGGACAGCAGTCGCAGGGAATAAAAAAGGAGTCAGATGATAAATATCTGTCCACTGCTGGTAAAGCCCTCTGCCCTGACGCAGCAGGATAAGGTCATTCTGAGCCGGACACACTCTCAGATAACAGAACAAAACGCCTCTGAATAAAAACCATGTCCTTTTTCCTTATGCAAGGCACCCTCACCCCCCCCCCACGCCACACCCTTATCACCCTTCCTGTCCTTTTGAAATCAAACACCAACAAGATGACTGACCACAGCGAGAGCACGGGAACATTTCCTGAGTCTTTTCAGGTTGTAAAACCCTGAGCGTGTGGGGGTCAGCGCAGGTAACAGAACTGAAATCATGACATGACATCGCTGTCCAATGAAAAACAAGTTTCTCCAAAACAGTAACTTTACAGAAGTTCAAAACATTCTTAACTTTCGATGAAGTCGATGGGTCTGTCCCAAAACCTAGTGAGCTGTCTACGGAGTGCATTTTACATCATAGTGCACACTTAAATACGCTGGCTACTTAGATACCTTAATTTTAAGGTGGCATCGAACCGTTCCTCAGCCACTAAAGCAACACATGATGCATGATACACACCTCCCGTCTGTTTCTGCTTCATATAACAATAATAAATAATAATAAACAAGGCACCGCTGCTATCTCAATATTTCGAAATTCATTCTCAGTACTTTGAGATACTACAGTGCGTGTTCTGACCCGGTTCTATCAGAGCGGAGTTAACTCTTTCAGCGGCGTGTCTTCTGACCCGGTTCTATCAGAGCGGAGTTAACTCTTTCAGCGGCGCGTGTTCTGACCCGGTTCTATCAGAGCGGAGTTAACTCTTTCAGCGGTGTGTCTTCTGACCCGGTTCTATCTGAGCGGAGTTAACTCTTTCAGCGGCGCGTGTTCTGACCCGGTTCTATCAGAGCGGAGTTAACTCTTTCCGTGGCGCGTGTTCTGACCTGGTTCTATCAGAGCGGAGTTAACTCTTTCAGCGGCGCGTGTTCTGACCCGGTTCTATCACAGCGGAGTTAACTCTTTCCGTGGTGCGTTTTCTGACCCGGTTCTATCAGAGCGGAGTTAACTCTTTCAGTGGCGTGTCTTCTGACCCGGTTCTATCAGAGCAGAGTTAACTATTTCAGCGGCGCGTGTTCTAACCCGGTTCTATCAGAGCAGAGTTAACTCTTTCAGCGGCGCGTGTTCTAACCCGGTTCTATCAGAGCGGAGTTAACTCTTTCAGCGGCGCGTGTTTTGACCCGGTTCTATCAGAGTGGTGTAAGCGCGGATCGGACCAGACTGACTCTCCTTCATTTCCTCCTCCATCAGTGAGACTGGGCCCAGGACCCTGTCTCCGCTCACCGCTCATCTTTCTTCTGAACACTTTGGGTCGGTTCTGACCACTGCACACAGTTCTGGAGACGGACTAAAACATTAAAACAGTCACAGTGTGGCCCTCAGATCCTTACACTCCAGCATCAACTTCTAGAACTGATATATACCCCCACCCTCCACCCTCCACAGCTCTCTACAGGGTTTTGGTGTGACACTGAAGTTAAAGGAGAAACTGGATCTAAAATACAAAATAAAAGTCCTTTCTTGGTAATAACTCCATTTCTCAGATCTGAATTCTAACCCCGTGGACGTGGTGAACCAGTGGTGAATCCCAAAGTGGAGAAAAGAGAAGCTCAGAGAGTCAAAGCTGAGAAAGTGTTGCTTCTGTAAAATGTCCATCTGCTTTTTACACTGTCCAACACAGACCGGACCTTCTGACCACACGGACTGAACCAGTACCACATGGACCTCCAGCGTGGGGAGCTTCTGAGACACAGGAATGACCTAAAGATCTGAAGCAGCCCAACTCTGCGCAGAGGTAAAGGAAAAATAAAACTTTTCTCACCTCTCTGACTTTGTCCCTGCGCTGGACGCTCAGGGTGTCCGCCGGTTTCCCTCGGTCCACTCCGAGCATCGGCTTCAGGAGGCATTTCTTGAACATTTCATAACTGGAGCCTTTCTGAACTTCCTTGCTGTCCCTGGACGCTGCCGTGTCTCGCAGTCCATCCCCGGCATCTGCCAAAGTCCTGTCCTGCGTCCCCACCGTCCTGTCCGGTGTCCTCTCCGGCGTCCTGTCAGGCGTCCTGTCCGGCATCCTCTCCGGCGTCCTGTCTGGTATCCTGCCTTCCTGGGTCACCGAGGGCCTCCTGCTGACCCTCAGCTTGGCCCCGGGCTCAGGCAGCTTCGACGTCTCTCCGGTTCTCCGTGGATCCTTGTTGTCCCCCTCGGACCGGGCGGTCACCGCCGGACTCTCGTTTTTGGACAAAAAAATCCGCTTCAGTCGCACCGAGTCCGGCAGAAAGAAGAGCGCCCCGAAGCACAGAGTGACCAGACCGGACAGGAACAGCAGGAACACGAACTTCTGCGACAGGCGGAGCCCCATGCCCGGCCCGGTCACTCCGGGGAACTTCCTCAGCACCATTTACAAGCTGTGCGCGGGTGGTTCTGATTCTCCGGACCCTGGAGCGAGCTTCTTCATTCAGAGCTGACCGCAAAGGTCTGTGATGTGGTCAGAGTGCACGAGAGTGTCAGTCGGTCCCCCCACCTCCTGCTGTAGTTGAGCGACAGTGGCTACTGGGCGGTACACTCGCACGTGTCATGACGCAGGGCGGGGGCGCGCCGGACAGGTCACTCCGGACCCCATCAGCTGGAACCTGGCCTCTGTCTCGGCTCACTACCGGCTACCAGCCCTGACCATATCGGTCACTGAACACTGGTCCCCTGACAACACGCCTGCATCGGAGCAGTGCAGTGCCCCTCTGTGTGAGGGTCTGGGTCTTGGTACGGTCAGTGGGAGGAGAGTGTGCCGCGTGCAGTGGGGTCCTGTGCGGAGACAGAGGTTCGGCCCGATAAACAATCCACTGAATCACTTCTTCCGGCGAGCACCGAGGTCCATGTGTCCGGCGAGCGCGCGCACGCACACACACACACACGCACGCACGCGCACACTGAGCAGCACTGTGTTGCTCGCGCGCACATCCAAACAAGCGCGAGCTTCCTCCGGTTCACAAGCGACGCGCGCGGCCCAAAATCACCGTCCGAAACGTACCGAACCGGACCCCAGCGCGAGGAGGAGCCGCAGGAGGAGGAAGAGGAGGAAGATCAAATCCAGAGAGAAAGAGACACAGCTCCGAGACCCGCTCCCTCTCTGTCTCCCTCCGATGTGTGCGCGCTCCCGCCGCTCTGCTGCGCGTTCACGAGCGGCGGAGGAGGAGGAGGAAGAGGAAGAAGCGGAGGAGGAGGAGGAGGGTGTTGTTGCAGTGTGAGGTGAAGAGGCTCAGCAGCAAAAACACGAGCGATCAGAGACAGAGAGAGAGAGAGACACACAGAGGTACAGTGTGTGTGTGTGTGTGTGTGTGCTGGGGGTGGAGTTGAAGCGGTGAAATGTGTGCTGCTGTGTCCACCTTGTGGTCTGAGTGAGTAACACACCCTCACTCTCCTTTTCCTCTCTCTCTGGTGGGGTATGTTGTTTTGGGGCTGTATGGGGGTGTAGGGTGTATGCAGGTTTAGGGTGTGGTTGTTGGGTGGGGTGTGGAGGGGGGTATGCGGGTGTTTTGGCTGTGGGAGTAGGGTGAAATATTTTGTTGGGGGGTGGGGGGTGTTAGGTGTATGGGGGTGTTGGGGTGAGGGTGTAGTTCAAATAATAATGAGCAGTTGGTGCTGATGATCTTGTTCCCACACTTTACTGATCCCTGCCGTGTTCCACATTCCTGGGGTCGGAGGAAGGTGGGAGGTGGGCGTTATCTCTGTGTCCAGCTGAGACTCAGAGGTGGATGGAGTTAAGCTGCTGACGGTGTCGGTTCTGGTTCTGGACGGTGTGGACCTGTGGAATCTGTGATTCCAGTTCTCCCGCCGTTCTTGTCCTGAGCCTGCATTTGGAGCCAATGTGTTCTGTTTTTTTTTTCTTTCTTTTTTTACCCTAGGGAGAGGGAGGGCCACAGGCCCCAGGTGTGTGTGTGTGTGTGTGTGTGTGTGTGTGTTGGGGGGAGGGGCGGCAGTGAGGGGTGATGGTTGGACAAAATGAGATTAATGTCTGGAGTTTGGAGAAAGAGCTGAAATCAGCGGAAAGAAAGTGGAGGAGTCCCTGGAGAGGGGTTGGCTGTGTGGTGATGGTGGGGGGTTGATGTTCTGGTTCTGGACGGTGTGGATCAATTTGCACAAGAGCAGGAATGACCTTGCGTACATGTTGGGAAACATGAGAAAATACGTACTGAAACGCTGCTTATAACTTCAATGTGAGTGGGCGTGGCCAAACTGCTGAGGCACTGCTATTTATGACATCACAAACGCTGTGAATTCAAAACAGAGACTGAGAGCGAGAGACAGACTGAGACGGTGGGTGGGGGGATTTTCTTGCTGATTCGGTCGTAAACTCGTCCCCCCTGTGGACCCCTGACGCTCAGTTCCATTAGAGGACACTAAGTGAAAACGAACAGGAAGTGCAGAGCTAGCTAACAGGATATCGACGCCTCTGCAAATTAGCACCCTACCTTCAGCACACCCCCATTAGCCAAAACATCACAACCACATCCTCACTTACACTCACTGTCCCCTCGCTCAGCTCCACTTGTAACCACCCCCCCCCCCTTCCCCCCTGTTCCTCAGCGCTCAGGACCCCCACAGAGCAGGTGTGATGTGGTGGTGGATCATTCTCAGCGCTGCAGTGACACTGACGTGGTGGTGGTGTGTTAGTGTGTGTTGTGCTGGTGTAGAGTGGATCAGACACAGCAGTGCTGCTGGAGTTTTTAAACCCTGTGTCCACTCTCTGTCCACTCTGTGAGACACTCCTCCCTCGTTGGTCCACCTTGTAGATGTAAAGTCAGAGTAGATCATCTGTCGTTGGAGGATTATGAACACTGAGGGGGCCTATAAACATGGAGTGGGGTATGAACACTGAGGAGAGATTATAAATAAAGAGTGAGGGTTATAAACACTGAGAGAGGGTTTATAAACAGTGAGAGGGGTTATAAACACTGGGGGAGGGGTTATAAACACAAGGGGAGGGATTGTAAACAGAGGGAGGGGTTATAAACACTGGGGGAGGGGTTATAAACACAAGGGGAGGGATTGTAAACAGAGGGAGGGGTTATAAACACTGGGGGAAGGGGTTATAAACACTGAGGGAGGGATTGTAAACAGAAGGCGGGGTTATAAACACTGGGGGAGGGGTTATAAACACAGAGGGATTAGAAACACTGGGGGAGGGGTTATAAACACTGGAGGAGGGGTTAAATACACAGAGAGGGATTGTAAACAGAGGGAGGAGTTATAAACACTGGGGAGGAGTTAAATACACAGAGGGAGGGGTTGTAAACCGAGGAAAGGTTATAAACACTGGGGGAGGGGTTATAAACACTGGGGAGGAGTTAAATACACAGAGGGATGGGTTATAAACACTGGGGGAGGAGTTAAATACACAGAGGGATGGGTTATAAACACTGGGGGAGGAGTTAAATACACAGAGGGAGGGGTTATAAACACTGGGGAGGAGTTAAATACACAGAGGGAGGGGTTATAAACACTGGGGGAGGGGTTAAATACACAGAGGGAGGGGTTATAAACACTGGGGGAGGGGTTAAATACACAGAGGGAGGGGTTGTAAACAGAGGAAGATTATAAACACTGAGGGGGTATTGATGGGGTTCTAAACACTGTGCTTCGAGGTGGTCTCGCCCTCTCTGTGTTTTCTGTTTGTTCCTTTAGGAGCTGGAGATATGGAAATGAGGCTGGACTCACTGAAATAAACACATTCAGCAACAAAGTGGAATTACAGCCATTAATCAGCTCCTCTCAGCAATAACACGAGCACTAAATGCTAACTGCTGAATGAACTCAGAGCCCACAGCGCCACCATGGCCTGTCCACTCCGTCTCTCTGGGGCCTGGGGGGGTGGTCTTCTCCGCTCCAGACATTGTCCACATTTACACAAACCACAACCAGCTATGTTCTGTCCCTCAGCAACACAACAGCGCCCCCTGCTGCTCACACACAGAACAGCATCTGACAGAACTGCCCCAGAACTTCACAACAATTTGACCATCCTCAACACGACCCACACGACCACTACACACCCAAATAAATTCCAATAAAAGCTGGAGTCTGTCGTGTGTTCAATCTGAAGCTTTATTTAACGTCAAAAGCTCAAAGGTATAAAAGTTGAAGACACACACAACACGTCACATTTTGTTTTGTTCAATAAGAAGTTACTGCTTTATTGTGTTTAAAATAAATTCCAGCTCCAGAGTGTGGAAGTGAAAGTGTGTGTCGGACTACGGGGGCTGGAACATATCCTAACCTACCAAACGAGGGCGCTGTATAAAATGGCACAGCTTTAAATAGTTTAAATATTAACACTCATACTGTGCTGTACACGCTGTGATAACATTTTCATTCATTCATGAGCCGTCCCAGGAACAGGAACACACCAGAGCTACACACACACATTCATTCATTCACTCATTATCTGTTACCCTTATCCAGTTCAGGGTCGCGGTGGGTCCAGGGCCTACCTGGAATCATTGGACACATGGCAGGAACACACCCTGGAGGGGGCGCCAGTCCTTCACAGGGACACACACTCACACCTACAAACACTTTTGAGTCTCCAATCCAACTACCAACGTGTGTTTTGGGAGTGTGGGAGGAAACCCATGCAGACACAGGGAGTACACACCACACTCCTCACAGACAGTCACCCGGAGGAAACCCACGCAGACACAGGGAGAACACACCACACTCCTCACAGACAGTCACCCGGAGGAAACCCACGCAGACACAGGGAGAACACACCACACTCCTCACAGACAGTCACCCGGAGGAAACCCACGCAGACACAGGGAGAACACACCACACTCCTCAGACAGTCACCCGGAGGAAACCCACGCAGACACAGGGAGAACACACCACACTCCTCAGACAGTCACCCGGAGGAAACCCACACAGACACAGAGAACACACCACACTCCTCACAGACAGTCACCCGGAGGAAACCCACGCAGACACAGGGAGAACACACCACACTCCTCACAGACAGTCACCCGGAGGAAACCCACGCAGACACAGGGAGAACACACCACACTCCTCACAGACAGTCACCCGGAGGAAACCCACGCAGACACAGGGAGAACACACCACACTCCTCACAGACGGTCACCCAGAGGAAACCCACGTGGACACAGAGAGAACACACCGCACTCTTCACAGTCACCTGGAGGAAACCCACGCGGACACAGGGAGAACACACCACACTCCTCACAGACAGTCACCCGGAACGGGAATCAAACCCACAACCTCCAGGTCCCTGGAGCAGTGTGACTGCGACACCTACCTGCTGCACCACCGTGCCAACCTACGCACACACATACACACTCAGTAACTCTCACTCACCCAGTCACCCTCAACCAATCACACACACTCAGTAACTTTCTCACCCTCACCCAGTCACACTCAGTATCTCTCACTCACCCAATATCACACACTCAGTAACTTTCTCACCCAGTCACACACTCAGTAACTCTCACTCACCCAATCACACACTCAGTAACTCTCACTCACCCAATCACACACTCAGTAACTCTCACTCACCCAATCACACACTCAGTAACTTTCTCACCATCACCCAGTCACACACTCAGTAACTCTCACTCACCCTCTCACTTCCTCAGTAACTCTCACTCCCTCACCCAATCACACACTCAGTAACTCTCACTCCCTCAGTAACTCTCACTCACCCAATCACACACTCAGTAACTCTCACTCACCCTCTCACTTCCTCAGTAACTCTCACTCCCTCAGTAACCCTCACCCAGTCACACAGTAACTCTCACTCACCCAATCACACACTCAGTAACTTTCTCACCATCACCCAGTCACACACTCAGTAACTCTCACTCCCTCAGTAACTCTCACTCACCCAATCACACACTCAGTATCTTTCTCACCCTCACCCAGTCACACACTCAGTAACTCTCACTCACCCTCTCACTTCCTCAGTAACCCTCACCCAGTCACACAATAACTCTCACTCACCCAATCACACACTCAGTAACTTTTTCACCCTCACCCAGCCACAGTCAGTAACTCTCACTCACCCACGCAATCACACACTCGGTAACTCCCTCACGCAATCACACTCAGTAACTCTCACTCACCTTCTCACTCCTTCAGTAACTCTCACCCAGTCACTTACCCTCTCACTTCCTCAGTAACTCTCACTCACCCAATCACACTCACTCAGTAACTTTCTCACCCAGTCACACACACTCAGTAACTCTCACTCACCCAATCACACACACTCAGTAACTCTCACTCACCCAATCACACACACTCAGTAACTTTCTCACTCACCCAATCACACACACTCAGTAACTCTCACTCACCCAATCACACACACTCAGTAACTCTCACTCACCCAATCACACACACTCTAACTCTCACTCACCCAATCACACACACTCTAACTCTCACTCACCCAATCACACACACTCTAACTCTCACTCACCCAATCACACACACTCAGTAACTCTCACTCACCCAATCACACACACTCAGTAACTCTCACTCACCCAATCACACACACTCTAACTCTCACTCACCCAATCACACACACTCAGTAACTCTCACTCACCCAATCACACACACTCAGTAACTCTCACTCACCCAATCACACACACTCTAACTCTCACTCACCCAATCACACACACTCAGTAACTCTCACTCACCCAATCACACACACTCTAACTCTCACTCACCCAATCACACACACTCAGTAACTCTCACTCACCCAATCACACACACTCAGTAACTCTCACTCACCCAATCACACACACTCAGTAACTCTCACTCACCCAATCACACACACTCAGTAACTCTCACTCACCCAATCACACACACTCAGTAACTCTCACTCACCCAATCACACACACTCAGTAACTCTCACTCACCCAATCACACACACTCAGTAACTCTCACTCACCCAATCACACACACTCAGTAACTCTCACTCACCCAATCACACACACTCAGTAACTCTCACTCACCCAATCACACACACTCAGTAACTCTCACTCACCCAATCACACACACTCAGTAACTCTCACTCACCCAATCACACACACCCAGTAACTCTCACTCACCCAATCACACACACCCAGTAACTCTCACTCACCCAATCACACACACTCAGTAACTCTCACTCACCCAATCACACACACTCAGTAACTCTCACTCACCCAATCACACACACTCAGTAACTCTCACTCACCCAATCACACACACTCAGTAACTCTCACTCACCCAATCACACACACTCAGTAACTCTCACTCTCCCTCTCACTTCCTCAGTAACTCTCACTCCCTCAGTAACCCTCACCCAGTCACACAGTAACTCTCACTCACCCAATCACACACTCAGTAACTTTCTCACCATCACCCAGTCACACACTCAGTAACTCTCACTCACCCTCTCACACACACTCAGTAACTCTCACTCACCCAATCACACACACTCAGTAACTCTCACTCACCCAATCACACACACTCAGTAACTCTCACTCACCCAATCACACACACTCAATAACTCTCACTCACCCAATCACACACACTCAGTAACTCTCACTCACCCAATCTCACACACTCAATAACTCTCACTCACCCAATCACACACACTCAGTAACTCTCACTCACCCAATCTCACACACTCAGTAACTCTCACTCACCCAATCACACACACTCAGTAACTCTCACTCACCCAATCACACACACCCAGTAACTCTCACTCACCCAATCACACACACTCAGTAACTCTCACTCACCCAATCACACACACTCAGTAACTCTCACTCACCCAATCACACACACTCAGTAACTCTCACTCACCCAATCACACACACTCAGTAACTCTCACTCACCCAATCACACACACTCAGTAACTCTCACTCACCCAATCACACACACTCTAACTCTCACTCACCCAATCACACACACTCTAACTCTCACTCACCCAATCACACACTCAGTAACTCTCACTCACCCAATCACACACACTCAGTAACTCTCACTCTCCCTCTCACTTCCTCAGTAACTCTCACTCCCTCAGTAACCCTCACCCAGTCACACAGTAACTCTCACTCACCCAATCACACACTCAGTAACTTTCTCACCATCACCCAGTCACACACTCAGTAACTCTCACTCCCTCAGTAACTCTCACTCACCCAATCACACACTCAGTATCTTTCTCACCCTCACCCAGTCACACACTCAGTAACTCTCACTCACCCTCTCACTTCCTCAGTAACTCTCACTTCCTCAGTAACCCTCACCCAGTCACACAGTAACTCTCACTCACCCAATCACACACTCAGTAACTTTTTCACCCTCACCCAGCCACAGTCAGTAACTCTCACTCACCCACGCAATCACACACTCGGTAACTCCCTCACGCAATCACACTCAGTAACTCTCACTCACCTTCTCACTCCTTCAGTAACTCTCACCCAGTCACTTACCCTCTCACTTCCTCAGTAACTCTCACTCACCCAATCACACTCACTCAGTAACTTTCTCACCCAGTCACACACACTCAGTATCTCTCACTCACCCAATCACACACACTCAGTAACTCTCACTCACCCAATCACACACACTCAGTAACTTTCTCACTCACCCAATCACACACACTCAGTAACTCTCACTCACCCAATCACACTCACTCAGTAACTTTCTCACCCAGTCACACACACTCAGTATCTCTCACTCACCCAATCACACACACTCAGTAACTCTCACTCACCCAATCACACACACTCAGTAACTCTCACTCACCCAATCACACACACTTAGTAACTCTCACTCCCTCAATCACACACACTCAGTAACTCTCACTCACCCAATCACACACACTCAGTAACTCTCACTCACCCAATCACACACACTCAGTAACTTTCTCACCCTCACTGAGTAACTCTCACTTTATGGAGGTGTGGTCATTCTGTGGTGAAGGGTGGAATACTGTTGCAAGGTTCATGCAACTGGAGAGTGGTCAGTGTGTGTGTGTGTGTGTGTGTGTGTGTGTGTGTGAAACAAACCCAGACATCAGTGAAAACGTTGTATTTTATTGTGTTTATTGACTGATGACCGTTCGCTGGTTCCTGTGAGTGGACGCAGTGAGGATGGAGCACTGAAGCGAACACAGCGACACATTCATAAAGTTTCATTCGATAAATGATATTTAACATTTACAGTTTATAATATAGATCTCTCATGTTCCCAGTCACCGTATATAAAATAATATTCTATTGCAAACCCTCCTCCTCCTCCAGCAGTGAATCAGTTCCTAAATCAAATTCAAGAAGAAGGCAACGATGTGTGGAAAAAAAACAAACAAATTAAACAAAAGAGACATGCCATAAAACCACCAAGTTCAGAGACCCGTCTCATTGGTCAGTTCCGGGCCAAAAGACTGGACCCTGTCAAACAGAATGAACCACAGTAACTCGACCTCACTCTCTCCGCTCCTCTGGACACATTAAAGGTACGGTATGTAGGTTTCTCCACTCAGAATGGATGCAGCGCTACAGTAACAGGTGGAAACAGAGGTTTTCACAAGGAGCTTCACATCTAAGCAAAAAAAAATAGGAGATTTAAATATAAAGTTTAAGGAAAAAGTGGAAATAGTTTGGTAAAATCGTTTGGAGATGAAAATAAAGTGCCGTAAATTATAACTTTATTCTTTAATTCTAGTAGTTTGTGTGTTGAAGTGTCCTGGGAATGTCGCTCATGAATGAAGAATAAAGACTAGGAACGCTGGCACTGCCGGACACAGCCGGACAGTCCTCCTGCTGCACCTCTGACCGCGGGGGGATTATTGCTCGCAGTGGCTGGGGTTAAAGGTGCAGTCCTGCAGAAAGTGCTGGGGTCGCTGGTTATTAAGGAGGAGGGCGGGGGGTGCAGGGGTCACCTGACCGTAGCCAAATTGCGTGTAGTGGTATTATATACAAATGCAGACCCTGTCCTCGGCATCTTCTCCGATTAAAGTCAGCGTCAACAGGGAATCAGCGCTGCTGTTCCTGAACGCGGGGCGTGATTTTACCCACCGTGATCTGACAAAGAGCATGGCTTTCTAACAAGTGATATGATTGGTTAATAGGAGTTATCCCCGGCCACAGGTTCTCTCCTCTAGTGTAAAGCACTTCCAGAAGAGCAGAGACAAATGGGGGACACACTACAGACTGAGACCTGAGCGGAACGGTCTCACGCACTCCCTCCTGATCAAGTTCTCTCCGGTTCCAGATCACTGGCTGGTGTCGGGTACCACTCCCACACGACCCAGTCACTTCCTCCGAAACTCTGCTCGGAACGAGTAACCGCACCCCCTCTGAGCACACACACTCTACAAGCACACGGCTCAAACGCTGAGAGGGACACGGCCACTGTGCCGAGGAGACCAGGCCCCTTTGTGGGGAGTGGTGGGGGGTTACTATCATCTTCTGCCAAGCGATGGCTGAACCTGGAGTACCTCCGTGGCTTTTAAAGGGAGGCTAACATTTTAAAATTTGGAACCGAACGTTACCGAACGCTTCATTAGACGTCCAAAGTGTCCGGGCCCGGGGACGGCGCGTCAGAGCGGGGGTCAGTCTCGGAAATGAAGAAGTGACCGTGGAGATGCACCCAAACAAAAATACACATCGCATTAAGACGCTGGAGACACTGAAGCAGGGCCTGTCTACTCTGCATGCACACCAGCTTCTGGTACATGACGCCCATACAAAATAATGACGACCCAACCCCACCCACCACCCTCAGGGGGCAGTAAAGCACAGTTCCTGTTTTAAAGGGAAAAACTCAAAATCCAGGTTCACAGAGCGTGACCCGGACAGATTAAAACCCACCGGCTTGCGCACACTACACCGCTGACCTGCCCCTAGTGGACAGTCTGTACTAAACAAAGGGCATCTTTCCACTGCATGGTACCTACTCGATTCTGCTCTGCTTCTCCATTAGGTTCTTGTTTAGTGGCTGTTCTCTCGTGGTTCAGAGCGAGTCGAGTAGGGACTAAACCGTGGCGTGTAAACCTTGCAGAGCGCTGATCGTCCAGAGAGAGTCGTCGCTCTACGCTACGCAACGCAGACGACCAGCACCAACTCTCCATCTGTAAAATCTCCAGCTGCAGCAGAGATCACGTTTGTTTTTATCCGACTCACGACGGCAGCTCGTAAAATGACGCCGTGGTCTTTTGAAGAGGTTCAAACGCTCCTTGGATCGGTGGCCGACGAAAGAATCCAGCGAGAGCTGGACGCTGCAACAAGGAAGGAACAAACTCTACTGATCTGTCTGAACTGATGACGGAGCTGTGTTCAGTCCCAAACAACAACAACACGCCGATACACCATGTTGGGTTGTTGTGGAGAAGTGGAAAACCAACCAGGGACCAGGTGTAGATCTGCACCAAGCCGAGCTGAGTAGGTACCATGCAGTGGAAAAGCACCTAAAGACTCAAATTAAGAGCACAAGACAAAATGTCAGGCAAACATTGGGATACACTGGTCAAACCCTGTAGTTTTGTGAACGAAAATAAAAACCATCCTCTAAACACAGGAAACATGCAGCGAAACCTGGAACTGTGTGAAAAAGAGGGAGATATTTTCACTCTGGAACTCAAACATCCGTGTGATCCGACCAGTCCCCAAACTTCTGAAGATCAAAGGCCTACAGCGTGTCATCTGGGACACACAACGTCTCTGTGATTACCGGGAGAGTCCTATGAAGACACACGATGTAAAGTGTGTGTGTTCCCTTTTCTCCGTTAAGCTTGGTGTCTGTGAGATCCCCCAGAGTCACAGTTCTCTGCGTTTTTTGAGATTTCCAAGTCTCAAGGGGTTAGAGATGAACAAAGAAAGAAAAAATACATAATAATAATAAAAAAATACCAAATAAATAAACACACACACGTCAAGTCGAGGTCACAACCAGAACCGGACCGGACTCCGCTCCAGTGGACTGATTCAGGCGAAATTCAAGGCCTTTGGTTTGATATTGCTCCTGAAACGCGACACTATGGTTTGGGGATGATTTCTCATAAAGCACTGAAGTCATGAAGGCGAAATAAAAAAGGCAGGGCAGAGGGACGAGGGCGGAACCGCAGACGGACTCGCTGCAACAGTGCGGACCTTTGGTAATGCATAGATTCCCCTGTTCCACAAACGCCCCCCCGGCTCCTCTTCTGAGTTTAAAAACAAGAAGGAGAGGAACGAAAAGAGCTAGAAAACGAATGGCTATTTCCCCACCTCTCCCTCCGCGCTCTCGTTTGGTTCACACACGGTTTCTTCTTGTTTTGGCTTATGGCTAGAGTTCAACATTCCTGTTCTGTCTGGTGTCCATGCTTCACGCCCTGGAGGCGCTGCAGTGGCACGAATAAAAACGCAAAGTCATCCGGTCACGCTCCAGAGAGAGGGAGAGGGAGAGACTCTGACAGTGAAGGCAGCTAAAGAGCCAGTGACGTGCATCTCTCTCTCTCACTCTCTCTCTCACATTCACTCACTCACTCACTCTCCCTCGTTCCCTCAGGGGAGGAAGGGCTCATCCTCCTCCTCCTCGTCCTCAGCTGTGGCCGGTCCAGGGTCACTGAGGCAGCGGAGGAGACGCTGCTCTTTGCCATCCTCCTGCTCTTCTTTCTCCCCCTTGGCTTCTGAAGGAGGCTTCATGGTCAGCCCCTCCTCCTCCTCGTCCTCCCGGGGGGCGCGTCCGCACGCTCTCCCGAACTCGTCCACCACGCTGACCGAGTCTGGGCTCTGAGGGGACGCCAGGTCCACCTTAATGGACGGGACGGTGTCCGCATTGGCCGCAGGCTTCACGCTCCAGGCCTGAGGGTCTGTCACAGAAGCAGAGAGAGGGACAAGCATTTCCTCAGTCTCTGATTCACAGTAAAAGGTTTGGCTTAGTTTTCTAGAAAAGCTCTAATTATGTAATAAAGCTAATCCAGATATCACTAGACAGGAAGTTCTAAATCTGGACTTCCTGAGCATTCAAAACACCTCTATGTGGCCCTCTGCTGGACAAATATATTTTAGCACGAATAATAAATAAATCCCAAATAAAACGTGAAAAGTTTCTTATTTTTGCCAACGTTTTTTAAATAAAATGAATGCTGTCTAACGGTCTTTTAAATGAGTTGAAAAATGAGAGTGATTAATTCTAAACATGTCTGTACCATGCGTCTTCATAAAGTTTGCAAACCCCAGCTGTAGCTTTTAATCCCGATTAAAGTTTACACTGGATCACAGAAACCAGATCCAGTTCTTGACTAAAGTCTGAGAGGGAGGGGTCTCTTACCGGAGGCCAGTCGAGCTCTGGCGATGGTGGGGGAGTCTGGGGGCGGGGCTGGCACCGTGAGGTAATTGTTCATCTGTGAAATCCAAAAAGACACAAATAACATCATCATCATCCTCATGAACCTCATCCTCGCGTCTAGAATCAACCTCCTCATCCTCGCGTCTAGAATCAACCTCCTCATCCTCGCGTCTAGAATCAACCGTCATCCTCATCCTCGCGTCTAGAATCAACCTCCATCCTCATCCTCACGTCTAGAATCAACCTCCTCATCCTCACGTCTAGAATCAACCTCCTCATCCTCACGTCTAGAATCAACCTCCTCATCCTCATCTTCACGTCTAGAATCATTCACGATATTCATGGCTGTTTACATTAAACATAGATTGCCGACGGTGTACTACAGGGGTTTAACTCCTAAAGCCGAAAATGTATTTTTAAAACATGACTCTCTATAAAGCACTGCTCCGGTGGCACTCTCAGGCTCGGTATCAGTCCGTGGCCTGGCGTCTGAGAACCTCGCGGCTAAACCGTTAAACTGGCGCACACAGAAAAGAGAGAGAAGTGAAATCAAAGGCTACGTTCAAATTACAAGCCTCATTCATCAATTCAGATTTGAGATTCGATCAGATTTGGCTGTTGGGATGGTTCGCAGAATCTGTCTCTGATAGGTTTATTTACAACACCTCAGTCAGCAACAACGTTAGCTCATGTGTGTATCACGTTTTCTCAGGACGACAGCAAACATCTCCTTGACGAAAACAGTCGGCTTTTACAGCTTCACTGAGAAATGGGCTGAATCCCAAATGTCTCCCTAAACCCTTTGAAGTGCACACTGTCTTAAAATAAAGGTTTGAGCACTCATGCTTTGTGTTGTTTGTCAAATCAAAAAGCGCCTTATAATCAACTGAGTGTCACATCTCCCAGTCGAACTACAGTGTAGTAGTGCACTATGTAGGGAAGATGGTGCTATTTGGGACCCAGCTCTAAGCGTGGGTGTACAATCAAATCCAATCTGACGGATCATGTTTATGTCGCGCCCAGGAAGCACATATGAAAGTGACTCAAATCTGATTTGACACGTCCACACTTCGGCCTGGTAACGTGAACGCAGCCAAAACACCGGAGATTCCCTGTGGATCCGGTTCCTCACCCTCTTCTCCAGCTCTTTCATCTTCTTCCTCTTCAGCAGAATATCGCTCCATCCGTCTTCGTCCGGATCAACCACCAGAGTGTGTCTGTTGTATGACTGCAGCTGCAGAACACAAAAGCAAAGGTTAGCGAGAGACGGCATGAGTGGGTTCCGAAGGTTCTGAGGGCAGCAGAACGCCACAGAGACGCCGTGAACTCACTCTTTGCCGAGTTTTCTGGAGGTTGGTGCGGAGTATCTTCCGGATCTCCTCCTCGCGGCTCTTTGAGAGCTGAGGCAGCGCTCTCTCCGATGGGGTCTTTCTGGGCTGAATGTTTCTGTAAAAGAGGAACAGATTTACACATGAGCGTTTAACCCTTCGTCCTCCAAAAGGTCATTCTATAACCGTGTTAAGGTTTAAAGCCCAGTTGGGATTGGATTCGTTTTCAGGGGGATGTCTGTAATAAAAAAAAACCTTTACACCCCTCTTCTGTGAACTTGTTATTTTCCTCAAAGGACGTCAGGGAAAAACTCAGACGTGGTCGATTCAGACAGAAATAAAGCTACAGATGACCCCTGTATAAAGAGAGTATTACCCCAGGACCCCACAGACAGTTAATCCCTTCCAGACAGGGTTCATTCCTGATATAATTAACTGAATAACTCTTCCATTCTTCACTAATCTAATCTTTCTTTAGCAGAATGACAACAACAACTCCACAGCAGTGGCTGTCAAGCTGGTTCCCAGACGCGCCGTGTTTTTGTTATGGCCCAAAAAGGTGGAGTATCCGAGTGTCCGCGAGGACGAGGCTCCCTAAGGGCCCGTTTCAAGCCGAGGGCTACGGACCTGAGGGTCAAATAAAGGACAGCGGAGAAGACTCACTGCATAGAGACGGTGGAGGGCATGGCAGACGGCAGCTTGGCTCCTCCTCCGCTCTCCACCAGCTCGATGGCCTGCTTCATCTCCATCTTGTGGTAGAAAGCGATGAGCTGTGGCTCTTTGGACCTCTCTCCTGTGATCAGGCACTTCTTCACGTACTTCTTATTGAAGCGGTTCAACCTTTCAGAGACAGAGGAGAGAGAAAGAGAGGGATGGATGGAGACGGAGTGCAGTTAAACTAAGGAGCATATATCATCACTTTTGGAGCATTTCTATTGGTTCCTGCTGTGTTCAAACGAAGTACTAAACTAAACATCCACAAACATGGAGACGCACGTGTTGTTTCATCACCAGTAGATGTATCATCACCAGTATCATCACCAGTAGATTGACCAGAGGAGGATGGGTCACCCCTTGTGAGCCTGGTTCCTCCCAAGGTTTCTTCCTCAGCTGGGGGAGTTTTTCCTTGCCACTGTCGCCCCTGGCTTGCTCACTTGAGGGTTTTACATTTGTCTTTACATTTCATGTCAAATCTTGTCTTACTGGAATTCTGTGAAGCTGCTTTGTGACAACATCAGTTGTGAAAAGCGCTATATAAATAAATTTGATTTGATTTGAATTTGATTTGATTTGATTTGTTTGGACAGTGAAGATATCAAACTCAATCCGAGGCTGATTCTGTGTGATTGTGATGTCATAGCATAACAAGTGTTTGGTGGCTTCTGATTGGTCAAACCCATGTACAGGCAAATGATAACGTATAACGTTAGGACAAACCCCTCCTGCGATGTTATAGGCGCTAATAAAATGGCGTCTGCTGCGAATCGCTGTGTGGTATAAAAGCATTCAACCCTGATTTCTCGGAGCGCTCCTACACACTCCCTTTCTGCTCTGAACAAGCCCCTCGGTAAAGACTCATTAGCTCCTCCGAGGGGCTCTGAAATCGATCGCAGGTTTCTGAAGGTCACGCTCAAGCACGAGGCTCAGGAGACACGCACTCTCCGCGAGGAGCAGATAATTCTATAACGGCGTCTCAGCGCCGCTGGGCTTCGGATGAGCGCTCAGGAAAGAGGGCAGAAGAGCTCAGAGGAGGAGGAGGAGGAGTGGCATTTACGACGTGCTCCGTAAAAGAGAGAATGAGGTGTAATCAGAGGAACGTGTGCAACATCTACCGCACGAATAACCACAGCCATTACAACTTTACAGAGTGAAGCTGAGATTAAAGTAATGCCCCACAGAGCCATGATCCCAGAGGAACAGGTTTATAACGTTTATGACACGAGTCTTCGCACATTGTTCGTAACATCAGGACATCGCACCTCAGTAAAACCTTTTAAAAGAAACATTTGTGGGGAAACTATTCTCTGAAGTGATCTGAAACATCACAAATAAGTCACTGTTACCCCACTACAGAGCAGGAATAGAGCAATATCCTCATGTTTGTTTGCGCTTTTCAGCGTCTCCGTTGTCTGAAAACCTCCAGTGAATGCCGTGAGTGGAGAGAGAGAAAGCCTAGCATACCGGACTGAGACACTTTGTTTTTGTTTTTTACTTGTTTACAGACACTGGGGCTTCGTAAACATTAGAGCGGTTTCCAGAGCAGCACATGGAGAGGAGACACACTCAGAGCTTTATACACTGTTTTTGATTACAATCGTGAATGTCACCTCTAACTCAGAGAGAAATATGACTGGCGACAGGTTTTCATTTCAGTGCATCCCTAGCGAAGAGGCCATAAATTTAGCCGAGATTCACTTTAAGCCCCAGCCACTGCATTGAAACACACAGCAGAAGAACGTGGACCCACTTGTCTTTCCAGTGATGATGACCGTAGTGTCCACAAACGTCCTCGATGCCCGTCAGCAGGTGGTCCAGGAACTAAAGAGAAAACACAAAAGGAGAGCACAGGGATTAAAAACAGGACGACTTCAGCATCCGAATCGGACATGTTTAACAAACTCGGATCCCTCTACACTGCCCCGCCTCCGCTCTCGTCGAATGTGCTTCGGTTCGTAGTTTGCACGACTTGTGTATCGTTAAAACAAAGAGGTGTGGGTCCACTTCTCGGTTGCCATAACCAGCTACAATCCTCACCGATTAAAAACAGCTTTTGAAATCAGAACGTGGAATAATGTGTTCTCAGGAAGAGACCTTGACACTTCGGGATATATAAGAAAAAAGCTCGTGGAGCCATTCTCTTTTTAGAGAATTGTCTCAGGGACGAGGACCACCCTCAGGTTGAAGGCTGAGATTAAACCCTTTAACCCAATGCTGTTATGATTGAGACTGGATTCACTCGTTAGAAAAGGAGTCTACATTTGAACTAAGAGTGTGTGTGTGTCTGAAGCTCCTGGGCAGGCTCAGGGCCTTGGGCTGCACACGGGGTTAAACTTCCTTCACAGACAGCGGTATTAGGGCTGTTATTGGTGTTGTTATATTATTATAATGGTTGTTATTGTTGTTGTTATTAATAATGCGTCTCCGCTGTGGAGGCCTTTAAGACAGAGTCTCACTGACCGCAGGATAACGTCAACGCGTCTGAAGACAGTTATTTTGACAAAGAGAGACATTAATAACATCTGCCTAATGCCTCACTGACTAACCAGCCTCAGGGGGGTTCTGTGTGTGTGTGTGTGAGGAATGTGTGTGAGAGGAATGCTGGTTGTGGGCTATGCAGGTGAGGTGTGTGCACACGCTTGGGAGGATTCTGCATTTACTTTAAAAACAAACCTCAGCGTGTGTATTCGCCCTGCAGCGTGGGGTGTGTGTAAACCCTGGCCGCCGCCCTTTACCCACCCCCCTGCCGAATAGGAACGCTTCCTCTGAAAGCCATAACTCCCTTTACTCTGAGAGCGAAGACACAGGAACGTCGTTCACAACAAATATCATCGGTTCTGAGGACGCAGGGTTAGTTACTGGACACATTTGAACGGAGAGATTACTAATCTGAGCCGGACACAGCCCCCAGGACAAGCACTGAACACCTCTGAAACACAGCATCGTCTGGGCTCAACACGCACTGCAGCGTTCGGAACAGCAGGAGACCTGAGCACACCCCCAGCTGCAGCCAGGAGGTGGCGCTCAGACGCACACAGATCTGCCTCCAGCAGCTTGTCCTCGGTGACCCTGATCCCAGCAGGAGAGTCTCACGCAGCGGAACAGAGCGTCACGTCTCTGAGGAGAGGAGGATTATTCACACACGCCGTTGCAGAATAACGTTCCTATAAATTTTATTAAAAAGGGACCATCTACGATTGTGGGGAAACACAGCTCAAACTCTGCGTCTTTTTAAGGTGGAACGGTGTGTTTGAGGGAAACCAACGACTGTTTGTACAAGTCCGAAGTGTACGTTTTTATTCACTGTTTGAATTCCCACAGAAACTCATGTGTAACTCGAGGTGTTTAGTTTGTAGCACTGTCGCTAATGCAGTTAGCCGTCTCCCGAGTTTAGAGACATTTCCACCTTAAGTGATCTGAAACAGCAAAAGCAAGTCAGTGTTACCCCCCTATGGAGCAGGAATAGAGCAACATCCTCATCTCGGTTGGTGCTTTTCAGCGTTTGGAGTCTCTCCGTTGTCTAAAAACCTCCAGATGGCGTTTCTCTGCCGTGAGCAGAGAGAGAGAAAGCCTAGCACCGGACCCAGACACTTTGTTTTTTTACCCATTTACAGACACTGGGGCTTCGTAAACACATTAGAGCGGTTTCCAGAGCAGCACATGGAGAGGACACACACTCAGAGTTTTATACACAGTGCTTTTTGATTACAATAACAGCTTCGCCTTTTCTACATGTTTATATTGTGCCACTCCCGCAGTCACTGGACCCCGGAGTGCAGACCTCTACCGGAGGATTACGGGAGGATTAAGGAGGGATTAAGGAGGGGTTGAGGGGCTCAGACACAGGCGAGTGAAGAGTGAAAAGGAGGTCCTGGGGGTTACCTGAGTGTGGATCTCCTCGTTGATGGAGCGTTTGGTTTCCTGCTTCTTCTTCACAGCCAGGAGGTCAACCAGGGGGCGAATGGTCATCCCCTAGAACACAAGAAAAGGGTTCAGTCATCATCACACTGCTGACAGCCCTCAGAGGGAGTGTGACCTCGTCCTGCCGTCACGGGTGGGCGGGGTTCAGGGGCGGAGCTGGTGAGCGCTAACGTCCACGGAGAAAACTGTGCCAAAACTGCAGAATACAAAATTAGTTTAGACGATTGGATTAATAATGACCCAGGAACAGGGGGTGGAGTCACAGAGGGGGTGGAGTCACAGACTGCACAGGTTTCACACCCTCCTGAAGACAGTGTGTGCTGGTGCAGTCGACTCTAAGGAGAACTCAGACCAGACTTTGCTGCTGATGGAAATAATTCCCTCAAACACACACACTCCACCTTTCATTCCCTATGTACAGCTCATTCTGCAGCTAACACACACACACTCACATGTTTTGCGTCCAGGTTTTGAGCTGCATCGTGCAGAAACCCTGAGTGACCTTCAGGCTGCAGTAAACAGCAGGAACAGCTGCCTGTGATTACAATAACACTTGCAGTAAGTGCGTAACCCTCACATCCTTCACACAGGAACTAGGCACTTTAAAAACCACCCTCTGAGCTTCAGCTCTCACTGAGCCTTGTGTAAGATTAATCTAAACACACAGTGGGACACATCTCTCTCACACAGTGTGGTTTTCTGCAGAACCTGTCGAGAGCAACACACTGCAAACCCACGCTCCTCTCGGCTCAGGCCCTCTCTCTGATTAATGATGCAGCTTCGACACGGGTGAGCCTTCTCCTCCCGGCAGGTGAGCGTTCTCCTCCGACAGGTGAGAGTTCCACTCCGGCGGGAAACACAGCCTGGTGTTTACAGAATCAACAGCCCACACTCACTGTAGCAACTTCTGTAGCAAACAGCAACAAACCTACTGCTACACCACGAGTCAGAACTGAGCAGGTGAAGAATTCCCTAAACACACCCCAACCTTCCTTCACTCACACACACACACCTCAGGCCATGGGTGTGTTTGCTGTGGGAGCACACACACCGTTCTCTGCACATTCCCCTCAGTCATAGATCATCAACTCTGTATATAACGTGTTTTATGACTCACCTAAACCTTTATTTTTAAATATCTATTTTATGGAATATTTTTACTTTCCCACTGACTGATCTCAGGTCAGCACCACTAAACCGGGGGTGACCTTCACTGTAAACAACCGGGGGGTGACCCTCACTGGTCTGGGGTCAGTGAGGATTACTGAAATCAAGCTGTTGTTGTTTTTAAGCTCAGCGCCGGGCCTCTTTGACTCTGACCTAAACCTGGGATTAAGGGTCTGTTTATGGTGTAACACAGTGTTTATAAACTCCACACGAAGCTCTGAGCTGAAAGGAAAAGACGGGAATCCTTGTGAGAAACATGAGCGGACGCTAATCTCCGCTCTCGCATTAACCCTCGCAGCGCCGTCTCCCTCTACCCTCGGCCTCACCTGCACGAAGACGGTGAAGAAGATGACGGTGATGATGGAGGTGAGGAACATGTCCCTCATGGGGAATTTGTTCTTTTCCAGCAGGTATCCCAGGGAGAAGGCGATTGCCCCTCGCAGGCCACCGTAGGCGATGATGAACTGGTCCTTGGTGGTGAGCTTCACGATGCGGAACTTGTTGATCACAAACGTCAGCCCGATGACCCCTGAGAACAGAACAGGAGGTCACACAACATTCAGGAGAATAAACCCCAAACCAATCATAAAACAGCAGCAGCAGACCTCAGTAATGTTCTCATGGCTCAATGCCATCAAATGCTCACAGAAATCTGTCGTGTAAAGCCTTTTTTTTTTTAGAGTAGAAGCAGTGGATCAAATGTGGAACAGCTCGCTGGGAAACACAAACCTCATGGTGCTCAAACAGACCAAACCCCACCACCCCCCGAACCACAACGGCGCAGGGAACGCGAGGGACGCGTGACGCTTTGTCGGAACGCTTCCTTTGTGTTCTTTAAAGAAAACTGTTCTCCAAGCTCAGCACAGCTCCGCCTCCCCCTCACCCACCCTACATAGCTCCGCCTCCTCCCGAACATCTCTGCATTGCCCCCTGCACAGTTCTGCCTCCTCCTTCTCCCGCACCGGAAGGCTCCGCCCCCACATGGCTCTGCCTCATACACCCCCGCAACACCAGTGCCAGGTTGTCCAGGACTGCTTTTAGCATTTCAGAATAACAGCAGCTCCATTATAATAAATGCTGTTTATTCACAAGGGGGCGCCACTCTCTGTGGAGTATAACCTGCCTCTGAGCTGCACTGTAGAAATCTAATAAATACTGTTTGCTGCGTCTTGGTGGTAAACGACTGACCGTGATCAGGCCTTGTGTCTTGTAATTGTGTTTACGTCCCTGACTCCAGCGCAGTAACGTGTCTGTGGTCTCTGGACAGTGCGGACCCCTGCTAAACTGAAACACTAGGGGGCGCTGGGTTTCTGACCCAGAACGGTGTGGAACTCACCTAGAACTCGAGCCACCGTGCAGACTATGAGGGTGACGGTGATGAAGGTCCAGTTCCATTGGTGTTCTCCAGCGACGGTGGACACTCCGAGGAAGATGAAGATGAGGGTCTCACTCACGCTGCTCAACATCTTCAAGAAGTACTTGATGGTGGTGTGAGACTTGTGGGAAATGTTGGCCTCCACGTACGGCCTCATCACAGCGCCGCAGGCAATCAACCTGAGGGGAGAGGGGACACGGTCGGGTCAAGCTTCACCCTGTTTTCAGGGCCCTGTTGGGTTTATAACGGTAACATAGCACCCCACGGTATTTAATGAGGGCGGTATTTGTGTGTGTGTTGTGTCAAATTTCTGTTCTGTGTCTTTAAGTACAAACTCATAGTTCACTGACTGATGTCATCACATTCTGAAAATGGGTGGGGAAAAAAAAAAAGAAAACCACACAAGTCCAGTCACCCACCACAGTTGAGTTTAGCGCTGAGTGCTTTTGTCTGAAAACAGACAAAATATTCAGAAAGGCTTTCACTCAACTTGTGCTCACAGTTATGAGGCTTTCTCTCTAAACGTATGAGATTTGAGCCTCAGTTCCTTGGAAAATCATCTGCTGTGGTGTGCGAAGTTGTAGAACCGTCTTATTTCACTAGTTTTCTAGCTTTCAGCACCAGACGCTGAAGGGTTTTCGGCGCTGTGCAGTTCAGCTCATCCCAACAGTGCACACTGACAGGTGTAGAGGTTGTGCTGAACTGAACTGCACAGCGCCGAAAACCCTTCACTCGACTTTGTGCACATATATTAGTCCAACCCCCTACCATAATACTATATATCATGATAATATTTTGAGATTGTATGACTGTATTAAAAAAAAAAAAAAAGAAAGATCCCTTCCCTACACCCAATTTCGAAACTTATATGGACATTTCTTTAATTATTTTTGTTGCCCTCAGTATCACCCTTTGTGATTCCTGGTGTGTTTGTTTACATAAGTATCACCACTCTGTCGTTTTCTCTGGTCTCTTTATTCTGCGGTTGTTATGTCAATTTGTTTGAAAACAGTGGTTAAGCCTTGTCCTGGACTAGGCTTAATCCCTGTCTGGGAAACCAGCCCATAGATAATTCAAGTCGGACTGAAATGGGAAAGGGTACTTTACCTTCACTTTACCGGTGTTGTTTATTATTGTATGCTTTCTTTTGTTGTCGATACTCCAATTTTATTATATATTGTGCATAACAAAAATTATTAACTAATGAATAATTCATTCATTCATTCATTGTCCGTAACCGCTTACCCATTTCAGGCCGACTGGCCCCGAGCCTCACACACCCCTGAACCCGACCTGCCCCCGAGGAGGCTGAACGATACACGAGGCACATCTGAGAGCAGTGTGGGACCCATGGGTTCTCTGGCGTACACAGGAACTCCACGGTTGGTTACATTTACTCTAACAGCCCTCAGCTCTGCAACACCCTACAAACACCCAACACACCCACCCTGAGCATCGTAAACAGTTCGGTGTTGAGTTTGCATAATTCAGTCACGCCTGGATATGTCTCTGTTTCAACACACAGTGTCTTCACTACAAGAGAGAACGCTGTTCAAATCTTAAATATAAATGTAACAAAACATTTTGGAGAAAACAGGATGCTCCAGAGCAGCTGCACATCAGCTTCCTTCAATATTTCATTCTCTCCAGAACAGGGCTCTGTTCACACACAGCTTCCCCGTCACCGTCTGCAGAGTTCTCTCTGCCAAGATTATAATCTCTGCTACAGGACGGGGCGTCCTTTGTCCCCCGCAGTGGACCGATGTCCCTGTCTCTGCCAGCAATCTCATCCCTGTATCTGTCCAGAGAGCTCCTAACTCAACATCCTGCGGCAAAAGACAGCTCTGTCGGCACGCGGCGCCTCGTCCAGGGAGCAGTAAATCCTCTGGCATTTCTCACCGCTCATCGGTCAGAGATCAAAGAGATCAGAGAGAGGAGATCAGAGGGAAGAGATCAGTGATTAAAAATTTGGGAGAGGAGATCAGCGATCAATAATTCTGTATCAATATATAATCTCAATACAAAATGTTTCCGTAACAATGATATGATCAGGTTAGGTTCAATATTTTAATAAACATTAATAACAGCGTCTATCACTGAGTGAGGTTTTCACTGCCGTCAGTTCACTGCACGCTAAAGATATTAATATTATCAAAGGCAAGAATTATGTCATTTTTCGTTTGTTCCTGGCAGTTTTTCTGTGGATTTTATATCAATATTAAATTTTGAAATTAAGAAATATATCGCGATATAAACTGTGGCCATATCGTCCAGCCCTTAGTGGAGACTCAAACACAGGCTCAATGTGTCCATGTCTCCTAGGATGAAACACTTTACTTCTCCAATAAAACTGCATCATAATTCATCAGCGATGTACACGTACACGATGTACACGTACACAGCGATGTACACACACACGCACACACACACACACACACACACACGAGCTGTGGTAAAAGCATGTGATGAAATCTTGTTACCACATCATGACAGAGGTTAAAACAACACAGGCTGCAAGTATGAGCCGGGTGAGTAACCTCCTTCCTTTGTGTCAAAACCTTACATCTCCACCACATGAGCTTTACAGATGAAGACCGCTGACCGCTTCAGAACGAGGGGAATGAAAAAAAGACACGTAGGGCATTGCCGCCAATTTCAGTTGAACGTACAGGCTCAGTGCACTGGGATTGTTTGTGTTTTGAGAGAGAGAGAGAGACACCAAGAGAAAGAGAGGGAGAGAGAGAGAGAGAGACAGAGACCGAGAGTCCAAGAGAGAGAGAGAGAAAGAGACAGAGAGAGAGAAAGAGAAAGAGACAAGAGACAGAGAGAGAGAGAGAGAGAGAGAGAAAGAGACAGAGAGAGAGAGACAGAGAGAGAGAGAAAAAAAGACAGAGACACAGAGACAGAGAGAGAGAGAAAGAGACAGAGACAGAGACAGAGAGAGAGAGAGAGAAAGAGACAGAAAGAGACAGAGAGAGAGAGAGAGAAAGAGACAGAAAGAGACAGAGAGAGAGAGAGAAAGAGACAGAGAAAGAGAGAGAGAAAGAGACAGAGAGAGAGAGAGAGAAAGAGACAGAGAGAGAGAGAGACAGAGACAGAGAGAGAGAGAAAAAGAGACAGAGAGAGAGAGAGACAGAGACAGAGAGAGACAGAGACAGACAGAGAGAGAGAGAAAGAGACAGACAGAGAGAGAAAGAGACAGAGACAGAGAGAGAGAAAGAGACAGAGACAGAGAGAGAGAAAGAGAAAGAGAGAGAGAGAAAGAGAAAGAGAGAAAGAGACAGAAAGGTAAAGAAGAGAGAAAACAAGTAAAAAATGCCAAAACAAGCCATGATTTCTAAGGGTTATGTCGTTAAACGTAAGAGTTATTTGAGTGTGTTTCTATCGGACCATTCTTAACCACACTGCTGCCCAAAGGTCAACTAATGGAAAAAGCAGGAAAAGGACAGATTTGTGTAACGGCTGGTACTCACGCCATGATGCCGGAGAGATGGAACACCTCAGCGGAGAGGTAAGCCAAGTAGCTGTAGACGAAGACGAAGAGCGGCTCGATGACGCGCGTGTGAGCCGTGAAGCGAGACGTAAACGCCGACAGGATGCCGTAGACCGCCCCCACCATCACTCCGCCCAGCGACACCACCAGGAAACTCACGACTCCCAGGAACACGTCCAGCGCCGTCACTTCGCCCACACCGGCGTACTCCTCGAACAGGTGATACAGCACCTACAGGAGAACCAGAGGAGCAGAGCTGAGAGGAGAGGTCTCCCACTGTCTCCAGAAAAGTGAGAGTACGGACCAATCACGGCAGGACTTCCGTGTTTACACCTGAACGCTGTACGAGCGTAAACTCCACCTCAAACTGGAGTCCGAGGGCTGAGATATATATATACGGTGATATATATTTGGGCCTTCCTCCAGACATCGATTACAGCTCCAAGTGAAACTCACTACAAGTTCAAATCACCAGATTAAATCTATCCAGAGAAAGGAACGTTACACAAAGTCCTCCTGGAGGAACAGAACGTTCCCGGGGGAGGGCACTCACCACTGTGACGGCGTCGTTCAGCAGTGACTCCCCGAACACCAGGATGTGAAGGAGCTCGTTGATGTGGATTTCTTCAAAAACGGCCAGAACCGCCACAGGGTCCACGGCAGAAACGATGGACCCGAACAGCAGGCAGGGCAGCAGGGTCACGACGGCCAGGTTGGTGCCCTCTATCTGACACACGCCGTACAAAAGACCCCCGACAAAGAAGGAGTTCCAGAGAGTGCCCACCACTGCGAACATCAGGATGGTGCCTAGGTTTTCGGTGAAAGGCCTTATGGGTAAAAAATAGCCTGCATCCAAGATGATGGGGGGTAGAAGGCAGAGGAAGAATAGGTCTGACTCCAGAACAGGGGGTTTTTCACCCACCAGCTTAATGATGCCCCCCAACACCAGCCCCACCACAATCAACAGACAGCTCTCCGGGACGATGGAGGACAAACGGGGGATCAGGTGGAACCCTGAGAGAGAGAGAGAGAGAGAGAGAGAGAGATGATAAACAGAGTGATAAACAGAATGCACATTTGGAGGATGTGAAGCCGACTCATCCCTAAAGAAAAGAGCGCTGTGAAGAAAGCGTGTTTAAGGAGAAATCAGTGCTAATGGTCTGACAACACCACAAAAGAAAGAAAGGAATAAAGAGAATAGAGAGAGAGAGAAACGAAGGAGTGAGAGGAGGAGGTGGGAGGAGAGACGGGACAGCAGAGGAGCGTGGGCCGTAATTACAGATCTGTCAAACCCTTCAGTTCCATCCCAGAGGAACATTAAACTCCAGAGCTGAACGCCTGTCTGAAGAGATCTCACCGCCCCCACCCCTCCCCCTCTGAGCTCTTTCTGGAGCTTCTTTATCTCCCCTCATCCACGGACGCATCACAGTTCCCTCCTGAAGAACCCACTGCTCTGTGTTCTAGCTGGGGAGGGACTTTTCTGGTTCAGGAACCCGTTTATGTCGGTGGAAACATGCCAAAAAGGTTCCAGACTTGTGTCACGAACAGGAACAGAACTGGTTCTAGATCAGTGGAAAAGGGCTCTACCCCACAACACACACAGATACACACCCCATGACAAATGAGGAACAAGAACCTGTCACCCTTTAAGTCACACACACACACACACACTAATTCCTTTAGTAAAGAGCTGGACTGTGTAATCAAACGTGTCACTGATGCGGTCAGACACTGACCAGAGGAAACGTCCTGTTTGAAAAGGTCATATTTAATCAGGGTTTCTTTAGAGTTCACACAGACTCCGCCCACACTTCAAAAAAAGCACCTGCCCAAAGCTCAACACGCTTGAAGGAGAACATTAAGAGTGACAGGAAGCAAATGTTTAGGACCCCACATCATTCTCAGGTTCCCTTGTGCTCTGCAGTCAAGCCCTCGGGTGTCCCTCACGTGTCTCACCCACCCCCCCGATCCGAGCAACAGGAGAGACACACAGAACCAGGCCACCTGCTCCGCAACAGCAGCACACACTGAGAACACCCAATTAACACCAGGTCATTAGCAGCTTGGAAATGCCAGTCTACCCCCCCCCTCCCTCACTTCCCCAATCGCCCGCCCCATCACCCCCCAGCTACAACTGACACTCCTCTAATGAGCAGCTTCTCGGCTGAGAGCCAGAGCTCATTTACTTCACACGCCGTCTGTCGCTCACACCTCTACATCCACACAACAGAAATCAGGCCTGAAGCCTTACCCAGAAGGCAGTGAAGAATGGGAATGAATAGTGAATTTACAATCAGTAACAAGGCAGTTTTAAAATGTGAATAATAATTAAATAAATAAAGTAAAAACAAAAAACAAAAAAAAAAAACAAAGCTGATATCAGTGATATTCCTTTCTCCGTTTTGGAAAATATTCCCGTCCAGACGAATACAAAAACAGCTGCATTATCATTAAAGAGTATAGAGTATATCACTTAAAGAGTAAAGAGAGACATCAAAACACCACGAAGCCTGAGAGAAACACAGGTTTAATCCCAAATCACTCCATACTCCCTCTGTAGTGCACTACACAAGTCCTGAAACCACTGAGTCTAGGTCTTTACAGTTTAAAACCAGCTTCTGCTTCACACAGCGGGTCTCCCATACAGGACGGCCATGTTCAGAAGAAAACCACTGACTGCATCTTTAAACATCACTAGAAGTGCTCCCTCCTATAGTTGAAGAGGGTAATTCATTTTAAATCACTGTCCTGAAATCATAGAGGAGAAAAAAAGGGGATGGGTTTCCTAGTGATGGGGAATGGGTTACATAGTGCAGTTTCCTCAGTGCCGAGCATGGAGTAGCAAAGACAGAGGTTATATTCTCACTACTACAGCTCAAATGAGCATAATAATATTACATAGTGTTGCTTTAACGAATCATAATAAAATAATTCAACAGTGAAACAGTGTTCTCTCTGTCACAGTGTGATATTCTTTCTGCTCCTTCAGCTCCCTGAGGTTTTATGGTAATTACAACTGTAAAGGTTTCACAGGAACCGCGTCGATAAGGGCATGAATAACCTGTTCATCGCAAGCTTTCAGAGGAGAGCGCCTCACCTGAACCTAAACAAAGCTACAGCACAAAATTTAACTAACAAAGTACAGGTCTTACATCACATTTTCATTCCCACCTTAAAATGCCGCAGCAGTTCCAGTTCCCACTGTGACCCCAGGGCAGGGGGTGCCCACACTTTTGGGGATTAAGGTCTACTTTTAAAAGCTGACCACTTCTCAGTTTTCAGTAATCATCAGTGATTCAATTATGTTATGAAAGTATGTTGGGGTGTGCTCCCGGAACCCACTGAGAATGAACTGAAGGCTCTGCAGCTCAAAAAAAAAAAAAAGAGCCTTAACATGAGAGTTTATGAGAGGAGCCTGGGGCAATTTTCCTCCATCTTGAAATTGCCCAAAAATAGACAGGACTGTATGGAACAAAACCTAACGCTGATTGGACGGTGATACTTCTGGCAGAGCTTGGTTAATGGGTTTTTACTGTATTGGTATGGAGGGAATTTTTTTTTTAATAAATATTCACTGAGTGTTATTCGGAGCCCTCCCCAAAACCTTTGTTTACCCTCTTGACTTCTCACTTTTACTCCAAGTGCGTTTCTGGACGCACTCCAGCTCAGCTGACACATGGACACACACCGGTCAGAGTTATGTACACACAACTGAAACCTCAGTGATGAAGCCAGCGCAGCTGTTACAGTCTGGGGTTATAGTCGTCTCGGACTCGTGAGGGATTCCCTCAACCCGCCTCCCACAGCTCCACGGGAACAGCCGCTCACGCAGGAGACAGGGCCAAATAGGGGACGGATTCTCCTTTGTCTGGGTTTCAGAACCCTCGTCTGAACGCATCGTTTACTACCGTTAAATCACAGCGGAGCTCAGCACTGTGTCCGTGTCCAAGCCTAGGAATGGGGACGAGCCGTCCTTGCCGTGTCACTCTCGCACTTTCTTACTGTCCCTGAGGCCTTGTTTACGCAGTAACTGTATTAAAATGTATTAAAATGTATTCAAATATTCACTGCACGTATGATTAAAAAGGAGGGGGGCCCGGGTCAGGGACGGTCTGCAGTAGTCAGAAGGAGCCTGTAAAGAGAGTGGGTCAGAGCTCGAACGAACACAGACACACAGACACTGGCTCTAACAACTGCAGCAGAGCGGTTAGTTACAGAAGAGTCCTCGGCGTCCTCAAGGGGTCAGTAAACACGACTATCACACATTCAACAATGCCACGGCCAACAACAACTTCTCAAACACACACACACACAGGATCTCACACTAACACACATACAGGAAGTATGGTGCAAGCTGGTGCAGCAGTACCCACACACACACACACACACACACACACACACACACTGAAGGGGAAGTTGGCCCTGTGTTAAATTGTTTAAAGTACAATGTATCGAGCAGCAGAACAGAAAACATTGTAACACACACTTTCTTCATCATCAGCATTATCCAATCACACAGTCCTGCTCACGAGAGACAGATAGAGAGAGTGAGACAAAGACAAAGAGACAAGCACAGAGAGAGAGAGAAAAAGACAGAGACAAGCACAGAGAGAGAGAGAGAGAGAGACAGACAAAGACAAAGAGGCAGAGAGAGATAAAGAGAGAAAAGAGAAGAGCAGCTGGCGGAAGCGTCTCTTCTCTGAAGACGAACGCACTGCTGATGTGGACGAAGATAAGCTCGGAAAGAAGAGTTAAAAACCAAACATCACCCAGTCTCTTCCATCACAAAACCCTGATGTCCTCCCCCTCTCAGGAACCCACTCTATGGAGCATAAGCCGGTTCATTCAGAGAGGACAGACCAGCTCTGCAGCGGCCTGCTCGACCACAAAGATCATTTCTGTTCCTGTTTTTATAAAGAAATGAGTGTCCAGACTGTCCCATGACCCACAAAGGCCCACAGTGAAGCAGTGTTTCACTGACGCTGCTCCGGTCCGTCCTGAGGAATCCGCTCCGGGTTTTCTGACCTCATAAATAGCTGAGACAATATCCCCGGGGACAGCAGCAATCTTCTGAAGACAGGAAACCCTGACCATCCACCATCCCTCAGGAGAGCAAGAACGACTCGATGTTTTTAATCAACACAGACTGAGAGAATGCACTCAGCATTTGGAAAATTACAGAGGACACACAACTCCCATTAATTCCATCAGAGCACAGAGCTGGACGATGTGAGCGCAATTCACAGACCATTTTACCTCGATTACGATTAAATGGAGGATTATTCTGTTGTTGTTTGTTGCCTCACAGTTCACTGTCGAGGCTCGTGCTGTAAACACACTCCAGGGTTAAAGGTGGGGTGTGTGTTTCTGATGCGTCTCTGCGTCTGAGCCGTGCTCTGTTCGTATTCGGTGTGTGTTTGTGTTAAGTGTGAAACAGACTGAGGATAAACTTTGGCCTGAAACTGTTTATTCCTCAGTGTTTACATTTGACTTCTTTATGTTCAGAGTCAAAACACCTCCAAATAACACACACAGCATTTTTCTTTGGTACGAGCTCCAGTCGCTCGGTTCGCCTCTGTGTTTAGGTTCTCCTCCGTGCGGCTGATTGGACGAGGAAGAGTCACGTGACTATAGCACGGTAGCGTGGTTTTAAAAGGGACAGTACATGAACACACAGCGGGGATTATATATGCACACACTATATATAATAACATTAATTTTAAAATATGTATAAAAAGTATGAACAGAACTCTATTATTATGTAATTGACAGAGAAAATTACGATTTCGATGAAGTATCATGGCGCTATTAGACCTTTTTTTCTCCCACTATATTCATTTTTCTGTTTCCTAGTTTTTCTTCATGGTTCAGAAGGATTCTGTGACAGAATTCATGGAATTCACGGAGCCAGGACATCACCGACAGCTCCACACTGACCTGCGACATAACTCAGGCCCTCAGCGCTACACATTCCACCGCCACTAACATCTCTTTCTCTCTCTCTCTCTCTGTCTCTCCACCCTGATCAGTGTCACTATCTAACCCCATTAAGGGAGATGAGATATTAAGCAGCATTAGAGCATCTCACCCACGCTCTCCATTACAGGGGCGGGGTGTGGTGCTGTTGGTGCCAAAACATACGCTCAGTTACTGAAAACGTCGTGACCAAACACAAGCTGCTTACGCAGTGCAACATTTAGAAGCAGAACTGCAGCAGTGGCTTTAACTACCCACATCTGACCAGGTCCAGACAGAGTCTGAAACACGTTATCCACCTTAAAACCACCAGTCTGTGCACCGTAAAACCACCAGTCTGTGCACCTTAAAACCACCAGCCTCCACAGAAATGGCCATAAGGCAGGTATCAGAGGTGGGTGTGTGAGAGTGTGTGTGTGTGTGTGTGTGTGTGTGTGGGTTAAATGGAGCATAAGGACTTTAAAATGTTTGCAGAGCAAGAGAAACACGTCTCCATCAAACCTGCACCTCCTTATCAGCACTGCCAGCGCAGCGCAGGTAAACAGCATATCGTTTAGCAACAGCTGAAGAGGAAAAGCGTTCCGGAGCAGAGAACGCCGATCCGAGGACCGTAACCTCCCCAGACTTCAGCAGCGCGGCGTCCCGGAGGAGAACATCGCTCCAAACTCGGATATTCCCCTCCTCCCTCACCTCACCACACAACCACCTTTTAATAATAAACACACACACACACACACACACTGTTTATTTCGAAGGTGGGAAGCCGCTCCCAGACACGCCTTAAACTATCACACCGCGTCTGATCAGCCGCAGCGTGTAAGAAGGGAGTGGACTTTGTTGTGTCCAGATAGTGCAGTAATCACAGGGTTGCTCTAAGGGAACCGGCGCGAGAGGAGGAAACAGGGACACGCAAACAGGTCACGCTGGGTAACCCATCAAACTCACTGGTCAGTCGCAGTAAGGGTCAGTCACATTTTAGTGTCAGTGGAGCTGAAGGTCAGTAGTGAGGAAGGTCAGTAGTGAGGAGGGTCAGTAGTGAGGAGGGTCAGTAGTGAGGAGGGTCAGTAGTGAGGAGGGCCCGTTCCAGTGCTTGGAAATCTCTGCTCTAACAGACGACAAAGGAAAAGCAGAGTCACAGAACGCACAGCCTCACGTCTTGGGAGCGTAGATAAACCCCAGAGACACAGCTCTGTGCTGGAGCAGAAAAGGAGGGAGAAACACGAAACAGAGAAACGTGAGAGGCGGGTCACGTTGTCCGAGCTGTCCCATTTATCAGGTTTCTGTCAAACCAGGCAAACAATGAGTTAATCACAGGCGTCAAAGCTGAAGCAAATAAAGCAGTGATTCTTTATTTCTGTTTTTTCTGTTAATGTGTGTGAGCCGTTCTCTGGACCAGAGGGTCACGATCGGCGAGGGAGGGGCACTCCCGTATTCATGAGAGGAATCTATAGATCATTGGCCAGAGTCCAGTCATGCTCTAAAACTGACTCACGTTATCAAACAGTAACAACGCACACAAGAAACTGTATAAAAAGGGGAACATACTGTGCTTTCGAGATTAGTAAATGTCCCGAAATAATCCGACAACTGCAAGCGACAGAGCGACCAGTCATTTCCTCTGGGAGAACGCCGTTTGTCGCCACGATTCAGTGACCGGGCGACAATTGAATTAGAGCTGGACGATGCGGCCAAAATTTATATCGCAATATATTTCTGAATTTTAGTCGAAACGATATAAATCCAATATCGATTTGAAAAGGATAAAATCCAATGAAATACTTCCAAATGATGACAGCGCCCTCTAATGACGGTCAGTTAGTGACAGATGTAAATAATGTATGATAAAATATTGCAAATGTGTTTTAAAAAATAAAATCATATTATCGTTATTGAAACATTATATTGTGATATTTATTGATATTGAATAACTGTCCAGCCCTACATTGAACTGAATATAATTTCTCACCTTTATGTCGCTCTACACCACTACGCCACTGAATCTCCAACACTGTATAGTACACAATGTAATGGCGAAGTAGAATTACTTTTATAAATCTATAAGTAGGTTGTCGTTTGGGACAGAGCATAGTTTACGTGGTCGTGTTTCTCTTGCAAGGTTTCTTTTTTCTTTTGGAGACGTCTGTATTTTTCATTTATGCAAAATTTTCAGACGCCATGTCTGAGGAAACCTCTCGCAACCTAAGGGGCTGCTGCCTGCGTCTTTGTGTTTGGTTCAACATAAACAATGTCCGTCCAACTACTGACCAATCACAGTTGTTGCAGTCAGCGTCAATGCAACGTTTTCGTTTTGACACTGCCTCTGGCATAGGTTCAAAACACATGTATAGATAATGTTCTGTTTTGCGGTGAATGACAAGAAACTAACTTCGAGAGAGCTATGCAACTTCTGGCCTGCCCGTGTGAACAGGGGGTGAGTCTGAGGGGCGTTAAAGCCCCTTCTGGACCCGCAGTGCCAGGGGGATGCAAGTCTGCTGGAATCTGTCAGGACTCATACTGACCAATCCATAACCCGCCCCCAGGCTGTGTGGGAACCTCAGGCTTACGTTAAGGATCAACTTCGCAAACCAGCCATAAACTCACGCATTGTCTGCAATCACCTGTTAAACCTGTTCTTTAGGTGGCTCCCTTTTCACGTCAGCAGCGTTCTCACGTACCCAGGGCATGACAAAGCAGTGGGCGACTGCAGCAGAGTCCGTTTCTGCTCGACCGGTCTCCAAATCCAGACTAAACCGAGACCCTAAAGAAGCAGCAGTGGCTTTAAACTGTAATCCAGCGATGTAACTCACACAGACCTGACCACCTCCAGCGTCTCAAAAGAATTCCTAGATTACACTGGAGATCACTGGGAGTCTCTAACCCGCTTCCTCACATCTGGAACTGAACTCACTGGCCTCAGGCTCATGTGCAGCTGCTCCACGGCATCCTGTTCTAAAGAGAAAAGAGAAAAACTACACACGAACAACAGAAACTATCAGCTATGGGTGTGCAATCAGTCCACCTTAAACGACACGGACTTCAGGACAGAGCGTACACACACACACACAGACAAACACAAAGTCAGAGGCAGACAAAAAGATACAGTTAAAAAAATGCTTCTTCACTCAAGAATTCTTACAGGAAATGTTCTACGTAGAACCACAGGAACTTAAAAGAGCTCTTTACGTGATTAAATGCGTCGTTGCTTTGTGAAAGTGTTCTGATGTGGAATGTGTAATAGATTGTAGAAAAAGGTTTCTATACGACATCAAAGAGTGGTTCTTCTTTTGTAACAAAGCTCCCATCGTAACGACAGAAGAACTCCTTTTGGTGCCTTTCTCTTTAATCACGCAGAGAGCTTTTTAGGTGCCCATTTCCTTTAATAAAGAACAACTGAATGAGTACAGACAGAGAGAACTCCAGAATCTCAGACCCTTCCCTTCACATCAGTGTGTTTACGGTCAGAAGAGCTGTGTCTCAAGCTGAAATCTGGTTCAAATTGGTTCTTTAAAGTACAGATGGACATCTGAATCCAGGGGAGGACAGACACCTGGGATAAAACACCAAGCTCTGGGGAAGAAGGGCAGGGTTAGAAAGCACCAGGCAGAACAGGGTTCTCCGCCAGAGTTGGAGAAGTTACACAAGACCAGAAAGAGTTCTCTAAGAGCAAAGTTAAAGTACAGAGGAGTTTTTGACGGGGCTCTACAGGAGCAGTCCACCCAAGCTTACCTAACTTCATGAGGGAGGCCAGCAGAATCCAGAAGAAGATCTCGAAGGGTTTTTTGACGTGCCCGAAGTCGAAGTCGAGAACCGGGAACGACTTCTTCGTAAGGTTCTGCGGACCTCCTTTGCTGGAGCTGCCGTCCTTCTGTGAGCCTCCCGCGGCATTTACGTCTCCGGAGGTCCGGTGCGGGGAGCTGGCGGCTACGAGGGGAAGGAGATAGCAGCTCAACGCCGTCACGGCCACCACCAGCACGGGCAGTGACATGGACATCCCCCGCGCCCTGCGCCTCTCCGCCGAAGCCTTCATGGTCGGGAACGGCTCGGAAATTCCCCTCGTGTGGAACGGAAAGATAATGTTACACGGTTAAAGACCGTTCCCTCGTCTTCATACTGTCTGTTTCCCTTTTAAAGCCGGCTACCGTCCACCTTCACCTACAGCTCCACCTTCAGCTCCAGCTCCTACTTCCTCGCCTCGGCTGTTTTAGCTTTAGCCCAGCGCCAAGGCAAATGTCTGCAGCTCCGCCCCGTCAGGTGTCGTTGGGGAGAAGGGGGCGGCGGTTAAGAAGACGGGGTTTAGCTTAGCATAAGAGCTCGCTCACTCTCCCGTGCCGCGGTGTTTAACCCGGGGCTTTTCTGTGGTGAATTAGTGAATGGGGTTAACCCACACCTCCTCGGGCGACAACGACGGTTGTGAATATGAGGAAACTTAAAGCTGGAGAGTGAAGGGATGAGGAGAGCCCTCGGGGCGCGAGGGGAGTCACTGTTCGCGGCTGAGGGGATTCGGATCCCCACAGAGTGAAGCCCAGACCCGGAAAATCAGAAACGGATTTGAACTTTGAGGACGCTGCAGTGTGACTGTCCACTACTGCAGTATGGGGGCATTATATACACACACACACTAATACACACTCTGCAAACCGGAGAGAGGGAGGGACAGAGAGTAGCAAAGACATATAGGAAGGGAGGGGCAGAGAAAGAAAGAGAAACAGAGGCAGGGATAGAGATCAGACAGTGAAAAAGAGGGAGGGGGTGAGGAAAAATGAGTAGCTGTGAACTCTGAGGTGGACTCCCCCCTTTTTTATTATTTATTTTTTTACCCAGAGCGCCATCCAGTGATCAGGAGGTTCTCGGTGCCCTTGCTGTGAATGGAGCAACTTCAAGGTCAAGCACATGTTCAGACCGTCAGTGTTTCCCTGACATCAGCACCACACTAATCATGAGCAGATGTTTATGGGGGGCTTAAAGGAGTCCACACGCAGTGTGCATCACATAATATTTTGAAAACACTAGACAGAATCATGGGAGCACCAGATACTGTAAAGTGAGCAAAGCATGAAACCTATCATTTTTCCACTGTTACCTACTCAGTTCGGCTCTACATGCTTTTCAGTCGCTGGTCCCTGGTCAGTTTTCCACTCCCACAGACCCTCTGTGATTTGCATCTGATGTCGTCTCAAACCCCTGTCTCTAAGAGGAACAGTGGTCTTTGGAAACCACAACAACGGCGGTGGTAACGTTAAGCGGTGTTTACTCATGGTGTATTGGCATGTTGTTGTTGTTTGGGACTGAACACAGCTCCGTCATCAGTTCAGACAGATCAGTAGAGTTTGTTCCTTCCTTGTTGCAGCGTCCTGCTCTCGCTGGATTCTTTCGTCGGCCACCGATCCAAGGAGCGTTTGAACCTCTTCAAAAGACCACGGCGTAAATTTACGAGCTGCCGTCGTGAGTCGGATAAAAACAAACGTGATCTCTGCTGCAGCTGGAGATTTTACAGATGGAGAGTTGGTGCTGGTCGTCTGCGTTGCGTGGAGTAGAGTGACGACTCTCTCTGGACGATCAGCGCTCTGCAAGGTTTACACGCCACGGTTTAGTCCCTACTCAACTCGCTCTGAAACACGAGAGAACAGCCACTAAACAAGAACCCGCTTCCAGAACCAGGACCATGTTTACCTGGTGGATAAGTGGAGTAGAGTCGAGTAGGGACCATGCAGTGGAAAATGGCAAATAATGGCATTCTTTGGATCCACTGGCTGCTGGGGGGCACTGGGGGGACCGCTGGACTGACCAGGACCACTGGACGAGGCAGGCGCAGCTGGTGCAGTGCAGCTTGGACCCTGGCCACTGTGCACTCAGACCTCTCTGATGTGATTAGGTGCTATTTTCAGAGATGATGTTGTGCTCTTCAGTGCAGTGTGTGTTCACTGATACTATTCGTCTCCTGGAGAGCATAGTCTCATCTCGTCTGGAGACGTGGTGTAGGGAGAACGTGACAGCGAGGGTGAGGTCTAACACTGAGGGAATAAAGAGAATGATATGACCTGTCCTCACACTCATGACTGCGCTGTTTTCCTTGGTTGTTCATGATGACGCGATCCTGCCCAGAGCACAGAGCTGACTCTTGCTGGAGGAAACCTCAGTTAAAGGCACCACTGCTTGTCGCTTGTTCGTTTCGTCCGGGCCAAGACGATGTGTTTGTGCGTGGACGATGAACCCCTGATGCAGATTTAAATCTGATTGTTATTCATGGTCAGAAAATGACCAGATGTCATTGTACCTCAACAGACAGAATGCTGCTCTGTGACAAGGTTGTAAGGATCCGGAGACATTATTGTGGCTCATATGTTCACGGCCTTCACATATTCACAGGAATCTATATCTGGATGAACACACAGGTCTGCACTTTAAAGACAAAGTACATGATTGTAATAAAAAAACACTTTATATAAAATTCAGATTTTCCTCTCCAGGTGCTGCTCTGCAGTCGGTTTGCGCAGGAAACTGGCCTAATGTGTTTACAAAGCCCCAGTGTCTGTATATGGGTAAAAAAACAAAGTGTCTCAGTCTGGTATGCTAGGTTTTCTCTCTGCATCTGGAGGTTTTTAGACAACGGAGAGACTCCAAATGTTGAAAAGCATAAACCAAGATGAGAATATTGCTCTATTCCTGCTCCATTGGTGGTTTTTGACTTGACGTATTTTTGCTGTTTCATGTCACTTAAGGTGGAAATTCGGGATTGAGCTCCAAATTTGGGAGACGGCTAACTGTATTACCGAAAGTGCTACAAAACTAAACATCTTGAGTAGATAAAAGAGTTTGTGTGGTAATTCAAACAGTGAATGAAAGCGTACAATCAAGTTAAACTCCAGCCACAAACAAACAACAGTCACTTTTCTCCTCAAACACACAATTCCACCTTAAAAGATGCAGAGATTGCCGTGTGTGATCAGGTCAGGTGAGATTAGTGTGTTTCCCTGAGCTTAGAAACAGAACTTCTGAAGGTCCATGGGCAGGTGCTTTAACACAAAACAATGGTGAAACGTACACTACAATGTTGTAAATAACCGTGTCGTAAATAACAGGGTTGAAGTTTATATGACACAGTAATACCTGTATCACACAGCTCTAGGGGCCTGGGGTTGTACGTTTGAGCCCTGCCTTGGGTCACTCTCTGTGAGGAGTGTGGTGTGTTCTCCCTGTGCCTGTGTAGGTTTCCTCCAGGTGCTCCAGTTTCACCCCACAGTCCAAACGTACACATTGGTAGGTTGATTCGCAATGCTAAACTGTCCATAGTTATGAGTGTGTGAGTGACTGAGTGAATGTGTGAGTGTGTTGTGCCCTCAAGGGTGTGTTCCTGCCCTGCGCCCAGTAACTCTGGGTAGGCATTAGATGAGCTGTTATTAAAAATGAATGAATTAATAAAGTAATACCTAAGACTCTGTTATATATGAAGCTGTTTATATAATAAAAGTCCCCTATATAAAAGACTGGTTTGAGGACTTTGTTGGGGAGGAATGCGGTGCTCTGTGAGGTGGTGTCAGGAATGTTCCCTCACTGTAACTAGCTGCAGGGCACGTTGTGTTTTCCAGGGGCTGGGCACATGCCGACTTCTCTGGAGAGAAGAGAAATCCAGGCCGAGCCTTTGACGAATTGTAATTACAACAAACCTAGGGTTTAACCCGGTGACCCCCGTCCGCACGCTAAACTTTCCTCTCTGTAATCTGATGTGAGTGCAGCATAGCGCTCGGTGTTGTCTCTGTTGTGGTTGTGTCCTCAGCACTGCCCTTAAACTAAAAAAGACCTGCTGTGATTTCCAAATTTCACCAAACACTGAGAAATATAAAAGCTTCACCCTGAAATAGCCAGTGATTCTGAGAGCTGAGTTTATCTGAGTCCTCTACTTTCTGTTCCAATACACAACATCTTTCATTCATTCATTCATTCATTATCTGTAAGCTTATCCAGTTCAGGGTCGCAGTGTGTCCAGAGCCTACCTGGAATCATTGGGCACAAGGCGGGAATAAACCCTAGAGGGGGCGCCAGTCCTTCACAGAGCAACACACACACTCACACATTCACTCACACCTACGGTCACTTTTGAGTCGCCAATCAACCTACCAATGTGTGTTTTTGGACTGTGGGAGGAAACCGGAGCACCCGGAGGAAACCCACGCAGACACAGGGAGAACACACCACACTCCTCACAGACAGTCACCCGGAGGAAACCCACACAGACACAGAGAGAACACACCACGCTCCTCACAGACAGTCACCTGGAGGAAACCCACGCAGACACAGGGAGAACACACCACACTCCTCACAGACAGTCACCCAGAGGAAACCCACGCAGACACAGGGAGAACACACCACACTCCTCACAGACAGTCACCCGGAGCGGGAATCGAACCCACAACCTACAGGTCCCTGGAGCTGTGTGACTGCGACACCTACCTGCTGCACCACCGTGCCGCCCACACAACATCTTAATGAATTTTAATTATATTACGTTATATATGTGTGTGTGTGTGTGTGTGTGTGTGTGTGTGTGTGTGTGTGTGTGTGTGTGAATGTGTTGTTTTTTTAACTTTTCCAAATCTCCTCGTGGAGTCTGTATTTCAAATTCATGTAAATCAAGGAGAATCCGAACAAAACGCTGTTCTTTAAACTCACTCTCACCTACTACTTTATAGAAAAAAATATATCTTATATTTATTTCTTGTTATAAATACAGGGGTTGGACAATGAAAGTGAAACACCTGGTTTTAGACCACAGTAATTTATTAGTACGGTGTAGGGCCTCCTTTTGCGGCCGATACAGCGTCAGTTGGTCTTGGGAATGACATACACAAGTCCTGCACAGTGGTCAGAGGGATTTGAAGCCATTCTTCTTGCAGGATAGTGGCCACGTTTCCTGACTCGCTCCTCCAAAACACCCCAAAGTGGCTCTATAATATTTAGATCTGGTGACTGTGCAGGCCATGGGAGATGTTCAACTTCACTTTCATGTTCATCAAACCAGTCTTTCACCAGTCTCGCTGTGTGTATTGGTGCATTGTCGTCCTGATACACGGCACCGCCTTCAGGACACAATGTTTGAACCATTGGATGAACATGGTCAATGTGGAGTTAATGAAGATTGGCCCCCAGGCTGCTCCAATTTAGCCATGAAACCTCCCACACTAAAATGACAGGTATTTCGTATTCGTTATATATAACTATACAAGCACCACACTCACTGAGAAGGCATTACTTTAAATATATATAATCATCAGAGGTGCCTAAAACATCTGCACAGTACTGTATACATAAAAATTGTGTTTAATTTGTATTGGTCGTTTTTAGCATGCTAAGTACACATCTCTTCTTCAACTAGCCCAATAGCATATATTTTAGCAGAGAGTACAGTGGCAATAATCTTTGTTAAAGATTATGAGACCAGTTCAAAAAAAGAGAAAGATCCCTAATTTAACCCCTGGGTGAAGTTTAGTGACTCAGTTCTCTGTTTAATTATTTTTTTTTATGCTGCTTATAAACTGCTGGAGCTGCGATGCTAATGTAGCTAACCATTAGTGGAAGCTTATGGAAGACCATTAGCCCTTGTCTCAGAGTGATCTCAGAAGCCGTGTTACTGTGTGTTCTGCCTCGCTGTGACACACTGTTATCCATAAAAACGGACGAACGCGCGTCATTCTGCTAAACTGTAATTTTATTTGTACGTCTGTCTGTGCAGTGAATCTTTATTGTTCTGAACTGTGGCTTCATGAGCCTGAGGACTTTTTGTTTGATCCGGACTGGCACTTTAACTTCTGTTTATATTAAAACACATTTGGAGGATGATGAGGATTAGCATGACTCCCGATTAGCATCATGTTACATGTCTCCAAACATAATGTAATGACTTTATTTTTCTCTTTGAGTCCAGCCTGTGGAATATCAGTGCTTCAGAAATACACATTATATTTGGAAGAAATTGTTATTGCCTAGAATGAAGATTATTACATATGAACATTATTAACATTAAACAAGTGGTGCTAACACTCTAAATAGTCGTTTGTGTTAATAAATACAGTCGAGCTGTTCAGAAACATCATTAAATGTGTCTTTTTACTTGTTGGCCTTAACTATATATTTAGGAGAGTGACCACAGCTCAGAGTCTTGTTTCACTGTATTTTACTGACTGGCTTCTCTAAGAAGAGAGTTTGTAGCATAACAGCTGTATTAGATTATCCTTACAAATTCACCCATTAATTCATTTATTGTCTGTAACTCTTATCCAGTTCAGGGCGGCGGTGGGAGGGGGTGCCAGTCCTTCACAGGGCGACACACACTCACTCACACACTCACAACTATGGACTCTTGAGATTGAGTCGCCAACCCACCTACCAACGTGTGTTTTTGGAGCATGGGAGGAAACCCATGCAGACACAGAGAGAACACACCACACTCCTCACAGACAGTCACCCGGAGGAAACCCACGCAGACACAGGGAGAACACACCACACTCCTCACAGACAGTCACGCAGAGGAAACCCACGCAGACACAGAGAGAACACGCCACACTCCTCATAGACAGTCACCCGGAGGAAACCCACGCAGACACAGAGAGAACACACCACACTCCTCACAGACAGTCACCTGGAGGAAACCCACGCAGACACAGAGAGAACACGCCACACTCCTCACAGACAGTCACCTGGAGGAAACCCACGCAGACACAGAGAGAACACACCACACTCCTCACAGACAGTCACCCGGAGGAAACCCACGCAGACACAGAGAGAACACGCCACACTCCTCACAGACAGTCACGCAGAGGAAACCCACGCAGACACAGAGAGAACACGCCACACTCCTCACAGACAGTCACCCGGAGGAAACCCACGCAGACACAGGGAGAACACACCACACTCCTCACAGACAGTCACCCGGAGGAAACCCACGCAGACACAGAGAGAACACGCCACACTCCTCACAGACAGTCACCCGGAGGAAACCCACGCAGACACAGAGAGAACACACCACACTCCTCACAGACAGTCACCCGGAGGAAACCCACGCAGACACAGAAAGAACACGCCACACTCCTCACAGACAGTCACCCGGAGGAAACCCACGCAGACACAGGGAGAACACAACGCACTCCTCACAGACAGTCACTCGGAGCAGGACTCGAACCCACAACCTCCAGGACCCTGGAACTGTGTGATTGAGACACTACCTGCTGCACCACTGTGCCGCCCAATCCTCACACAGAAAACAATAAAATGTTTATGTTCATAATATCAAAATGTATATTCTAGAATAATTAAATGCAATGTAGAATTAGGTATAATATTGTAGTACTTTTTTTTACCATTTCATCAAAACATTGTAACCCCGCTATTTCAACCTCACGCTAACAAAAAAAAAAAAGAATTATACCAAAGCGAAAAGTTGGCCCTAAGTCATTTTTTGACCCACACTGAGGTCAGTTCCCCTCTTTGAAGTCTGTCTTGTAAATGGTGTGTTCTTTGTGTCTCTCTTCAATCACGGAGCGCAAAAAAAAAAAAATAATGGGCTCCAGAGCCAAGGCCAGACGCGCTGTTTTCCTGAACATGTAGTTAATGTATCTGCTGTAGTCACTGAAGGGTGATGGAGGATCGTCTGAATGTGAGCGGGCACAGAACGCCCTGAGCTCAACACTTCAAGGGCAATTACATTAATAACGTCTGACCACAGGCCAGAGGCAAACAAACCTGTCTCTGTCTCAGCCAGTGGACACAGGACACGCTAAAGGGAACCCGAGAAAAACACAGAGGGGGCAGATACTGTCAGACAGAGCACTGCATGATAGAATTATTAGCATCCAGCTGTGTGTTATGTTTAAAAACACAAACAACTCAGTGGACCTCAGACGAGAAGAGGGTTCATTACTGAGTCAGAAAAAGCACTCCACTGGTCAGTGATTCAGTAAACGTAGGTAAAAACGACCAATGCATTTATGTCAATGGACAAAACATCAGATCACAGTATTTCAGGAATATCGCAACCTAACCCTAACCCATTGGTCAGAAGAACATTGAATGCAGTTTTGGCAAATGCTACAAAACCAGGGAGATGTTTAAAATGTTTATTTGTTCAAGAAAGGGTCCTGGAGGTTGTGGGTTAGAGTCCCGCTCCGGGTGACTGTCTGTGAGGAGTGTGGTGTGTTCTCCCTGCTTCTGCGTGGGTTTCCTCCGGGTGACTGTCTGTGAGGAGTGTGGTGTGTTCTCCCTGCGTCTGCGTGGGTTTCCTCCGGGTGACTGTCTGTGAGGAGTGTGGTGTGTTCTCCCTGCGTCTGCGTGGGTTTCCTCCGGGTGACTGTCTGTGAGGAGTGTGGTGTGTTCTCCCTGTGTCTGCGTGGGTTTCCTGCGGGTGACTGTCTGTGAGGAGTGTGGTGTGTTCTCCCTGCGTCTGCGTGGGTTTCCTCCGGGTGACTGTCTGTGAGGAGTGTGGTGTGTTCTCCCTGTGTCTGCGTGGGTTTCCTGCGGGTGACTGTCTGTGAGGAGTGTGGTGTGTTCTCCCTGCGTCTGCGTGGGTTTCCTCCGGGTGACTGTCTGTAAGGAGTGTGGTGTGTTCTCTCTGTGTCTGCTTGGGTTTCCTCCGGGTGCTCCGGTTTCCTCCCACACTCCAAATACACACGTTGGTAGGTGGATTGGAGACTCAAAAGTGTCCGTAGGTGTGAGTGTGTGAGTGAATGTGTGAGTGTGTGCTGCTCTGTGAATGACTGACACCCCCCCCAGGGCGTGTTCCCGCCTTGTGCCCAGTGATTCCGGGTAGGCTCCGGACCCATGGCCCAGTGCTCTGTTTCCTGTCTAGCGTGAGCTCTGAAGACTCAGAGGTTGTATTTATGGTACATGATCTAAAGCTGAGGTGTAATGGCAGGTTGTATATATTTGTAGCTGCTAAAATCATCCTAATGACGGCGCCGGTGTTTGTAAGTATTTGCAGAGTGTACCTTAACATCTGTTTTCTTTCTCTCGGCACAAGAGGAAAGTTTCCTATTTGGGAAGCTAAAGTAAACCTTAGCGTGAAAACCCTTAATCAGACACTCTCGGACCCTCGCAGACGTGATGCCCTGCTGCTTGGTCGTGGCTCAGATGATGATGTGATGATAAGTATGAATTACCTTTAACTACTAGCTGCAGTAATGAATGGGTTAAATCTGAATCACATACTTGGTGGCTGTGCAGCAGGAAAATGTTTAAGAATAGAAAGTCAGACGAGTCCAGTCCCTTCAGTTCAGTTTTATTACATCCATTTTAAAAAACGCTCTACACGGACAAAGAAGAACGTTATATGAGCTCTGGAAGAACATGTTCTAGATTCAGACAGTTACTGTACCCTAGCCTTTACACTGTTCTGCAGAGAAGTCTGGGTTATTAAAGATTATTATTATAAACGTAGGTTCTATAGTTTTAAAGTAAGTAGAAATTGTGTTTCCTGTAGTTTTAGCACACTCCAAAACACTGTACATTACACTGTAAAAATACTATATATCACACTAAAACACTATATCACACTGTAAATCATTGTAAACTACAGTGTAAAATGCTATATGTATATCACATTTAAACACTGTATATCACACTTTAAATTAATGTAAATTACAGTGAAAAATGCTATATGTATATCACACTAAAACACTATATCACACTGTAAATCATTGTAAATTACAGTGTAAAATGCTATATATATCACACTAAAACACTGTATATCACACTGTAAAATGCTGTAAATTATACTGTAACAGCTGCAACAACCCATTTCTAATTTTCTACTCCCATTATTAAAATTAACGTAATTAATTCGTTTACTCTAATTACTGTCCTAACAGCCCTTTTAAAACATGCTGCCCAGTCCCAGCGCAGAGTTCCAGTGTCCTGGAGGCCCTCTGGCCCCGAAGGGTTAACTTAACCTGTCACCATTGAACGATGGCACAAAAAGGTGACGTCACCGCTCTTAAAGTTCCTAGGAGGCACGAACACAGTTATTTAGAGTAACTTTTCAGGGCGTTGGAGCGGGAGAGGTCATCGTTTGGTGCACCGAGGTACATGGGCAGTGTTGTAATATGGAATACGTCCAGCAGAGGGCGCACTGCACCAAACAATAAGGAAATCCAGGGCGGGGGGGGGGCAGTGAGGTGGCCATAAGTTTGTGGACGCAGCGTTCATTGCTTTGAGGATTTGATGACCTTCAGCAGTACTGAGGCCTGGACCTGGTTCTGGTGTTGCTTGATTAGGGTCTTTTTTTGCCCCAAAGGATCTGAATGGAGCTCCACCACTTTACAGACTCAGCACTGGGCACGGAGAACCCTGGCTCGTGTGCTTCAGAGTATCATCTAGTTTACAAACAGAGCAGACGGGTGTTTTCTGGAAAAAGAAGGAGGTTCCAGAAAGGTCTGTGTATTTGGGCTGAGTTGGAGCTCTGGAGCGACCCGGGAATTCTGGCCTGGTGACGATGAAGAAGACAGCTGTGAGCTCACAGCACTTTGAACCTGGACACATCTGGAGGCTTTGAAGTTCAAAAATGGAGGTCGGCCAAACTGAGTGTCATTGTTTGACCATTAAAGGTGATTTACCTTCACGAAGGAACCTTTGGAGATGGACCCTTTTCACCAGGGCTGTACAGCTCCAGTCCTGGGGGTCATTTCACAGCACAGTTCAGTAGTTGCCCTCCTCAGACACTCACTTTGCCTAGAGATTAGTTAAATCAAGTGAGTTTGAGATGGACAACTACCAGTCTCTGCTTGAGATTGGCCCGCAGAACTGGAGCTGTGCATTGCTGCTCGTGTTAAAGGTTGTTGTCCACCAGAGGGCGCCTCTGCCTCATTCTGTTCATGTAGCCTCAGCAGTCAGAGTCAGAGAAGAACGTTTTAAAGTTAGTAGGCTAGTTTGAGATGAACTACACCACACAATGGTTGTGAGTGGGAATAGCTCTGTCGTCATCAGTCTGTCTGTTGTCTCCCGCAGCTCCCGAGGAGCAACTGCAGCAGCTTGTTCGACTTCGCACGGCGCTGCGCAGGTGGATTGCTGTCTGCTGGTTATTTTTTTTTATTTATTTATATTTTTGCCAGACCTGCGTGAGACAAAAGACAGCCTGATAACAACAGGGCTTAACCTTCACAGGCTAGAAACCTGACATTTGTTTTGTTTAGTTCTAAAATGTAAATCTCAATGATCTCTCTTAAATGTCAGAGCTCACTTGGGCTGCAGGTGGCTACTGTCCGTGTTGACGGCTCTTGTGTACCCTCCCCTCCCCACTGCAACTGGCTACTCTCATTGCTGACCACCAAGATGAGGCACAGTTCACCTCAAACAAACCTATTAAAAGATGTAATCAGTCACACGGTCATTTACTAAACCTGCTATATATATGACAGCCCCCTGGGGACCCACTCTGTGGAGCATAAACTGGTTTATCTCAGGGGAGTTGCAGTTCTGTATTAAAATATAAAGATACCCATTTTATTGGCCACTTCCTTTTGGCAAGAATAATCTCAAAAGCGCTCCCTGAAAGCGATTTTAAATAATTTCCATCTTACACCAGGTGAGGTTTATAACTTCATGTGGATTCTGCATTTCGCTTCTTTTCTTTCCTCCTGAAAACTGAATAAATTTTATGCTGTTGTCCTCTTAGGTGTAGCGTCATTTTTCTGTAGTGGATGTTGTTATTAAAAATGTCTCTTTCCCTGTGACACGGCAGTGGAGTTTTTTGCTCAAGGCCAAAGAAGGATAGCCTTGGCTTTAACGCTCCATTCACTCTGGATATAAATAACCAAGCTGTTCTCTTTACAGACGTTCAGACTCCTGCAGGTTTAAACGGTACAGTGTTCATATTCTGTGATATAAATATAATATAAATAGTGAATATTCATATATAGTGTTAACTTAGTGTTAATATTAACACTTTGATTCAGTTCAGTTTGGATATAGTTTGTGATTCTGATCTGATTATTATATAAATATATTTACATTATTTTATAAATATTTATATTTCTTTTAATTCACTCAAAGCTAATTTTCTGAAATATAATTTTTAAACAGAAATATGGCACATTTGTATTAATTTATAACAACATTTTTAATAAAATATGTGTTGTGTTTTCATTTTTAGTTTGTGTATTATATCAAATAAAAATTGATCAAAATGATTTAGAAATTCACTTTGAATCTTGATGTCATCAGGAGGTTGGTGTAGGGGAAATGTTTCCTATTAGAACACGTTCCTCGGTAAAAACCCTGAAGCGCATGTGTGTGTGTGTGCAAGTGAGTCACTGGTAGAGTCGACGTATATAATTCACTGCAGTAAAAAGCCTTCCTTCGTGTGTTATTAAACTCAAACCCTTCATTTCGCCGCCAAGTCAGCACGGAGTTAAAAAGCAGTTTTATGCTAAAAAAAAAAAAGATTCCAGAAAAGGAAGCTGGTGCATCGTGGGAACTGGTATATTTCTATAGGTCTTTTCTAATTGTCTGAGGCTAATGTGACAATGCTAGCTTCCCTTCCACAGAAGCAGCACTGCCTCTAAACCACATCAACAACACAGGGCTAATGCTACATTAGAACTGCTAAATCGGACCCAGTGTTACAGGGAGCCTTTGCGTTCTGTCTCTGTGCTCCATGAGCTGAGAAAACTTAGTCATTTATACTTTAGAACAGAGGTGTTTGTAGATTAGCATGATTAACGATCATTATCACATCTCAGGGTGTCACTTCACAGACGTTTAAGATAAGATTGTTTTACTGATCTTGAAACAATTTGAGCTTGTGTTTAGTCAAAATCCTCTTGCTGAACATCTAGTAACGTGAGTTGAATTGTCGATTTAATCACTGTTTTAGCCACTGCAGTGATAGAATCTGTTTTGATTTTGGCTACAGCTCTGCTAAACCTACACAGCTGCCTACAGAGGAACAAAATTAGTGCTACCACAAAACCAAATGAAATCAACAGCCAAATGTGCAAACAGGGTGCAGAAGTTATCCTCAGAGCAGTTATATTTGACCAAATATTATGTGAGAACCGATGTATATCTTCTGGAGGTTTTTTGTCTCTGACAAAAATGACAATGCTAACCCATTCCTGGGCGCGCTACCACAAAACCACAGTGAACATGTATGTGAAGCACGACTCGAGTAGCAGCTAATCTGGGGTCACCTTGTCGACGCTTTCTAGCTAACACCCATGAAAATGGCAGCCTAGCGGAATCAGATTCTCCGGGATGAAATATGTCACTCCTCTCCACCACATCTTCCCACATGAGAGAGGAGCTTCTGTCGGCTTTGGGCTAAAAACGTAGCTCCCATCCTCCTGGGACGACCACAGTCTAAACAGGGCTAGCGGCTAAAGATATAAATAGAGACCCACAGGGCTATTTGTAGAAAAGAAGACTCTTATCGTTATGGGGTCAAGGCAAGATTTACAGTCATGAATGTTAGCTACTGCTGGCTGTTACATGGGCTTTAACGGATGAAGCTGCTCTGTGATGTTCAGGAGACATTAGACAGCTAGCTAAGCGCTCTTATCTTTAGATACATGTGCTAACTCTGAGGACCTGGTCTCAGAGGGCCATATGTGCTCTGTTTGTAGGTAATCTAAGTACCTCTGTAACTCAAGAGCTGTCCATATCTGAGAGAGCTGATAGTGAAGCATTTTATTAGCATGGTCAGATGTTTGTGGACACCTCATCCATCCAACATTTCTTCCGGAAACATTTCTTCCTATTTGACATTTTCTGGGCCTCCTGTAAATTAAGTTTAGATGTAGGTGAATAAGGGCGGCAAAGTGGAGCAGCAGGTAGTGTCTCTGTCACAGCTCCACGGTCCTGGAGGTTGTCCTTTGAGTCCCGCTCTGGGTGACTGTCTGTGAGGAGTGTAGTGTGTTCTCCCTGTGTCTGCGTGGGTTTCCTCCGGGTGACTGTCTGTGAGGAGTGTGGTGTGTTCTCCCTGTGTCTGCGTGGGTTTCCTCCAGGTGACTGTCTGTGAGGAGTGTGGTGTGTTCTCCCTGTGTCTGCGTGGGTTTCCTCCGGGTGACTGTCTGTGAGGAGTGTGGTGTGTTCTCCCTGTGTCTGTGTGGGTTTCCTTCGGGTGTCTGTCTGTGAAGAGTGTGGTGTGTTCTCTCTGTGTCTGCATGGGTTTCCTCCGGGTGACTGTCTGTGAGGAGTGTGGTGTGTTCTCCCTGTGTCTGTGTGGGTTTCCTCCGGGTGTCTGTCTGTGAAGAGTGTGGTGTGTTCTCTCTGTGTCTGCGTGGGTTTCCTCCGGGTGACTGTCTGTGAGGAGTGTGGTGTGTTCTCCCTGTGTCTGTGTGGGTTTTCTCCGGGTGACTGTCTATGAGGAGTGTGGTGTGTTCTCTCTGTGTCTGCGTGGGTTTCCTCCGGGTGACTGTCTGTAAGGAGTGTGGTGTGTTCTCCCTGTGTCTGTGTTGGTTTCCTCCGGGTGACTGTCTGTGAGGAGTTGGTGTGTTCTCCCTGTGTCTGCGTGGGTTTCCTCCGGGTGCTCCGGTTTCCTCCCACGCTCCAAAAACACACGTTGGTAGGTGGATTGGAGACTCAAAAGTCTCCGTAGGTGTGAGTGTGTGAGTGAATGTGTGAGACTTGAGAGCTCTGAATACCTCACTAGCTGACAGTTGGCATTAGGAAGTGTAAGAAACCAGCATTAGTGAGAAGGTATGGTCAAAATTAGATGACAGGAAAGAGAAGAATGGAGAATGGAAAGTGTTTAAGTGGGGCGTGTCGGTCGAGATGCTTTATTTTGGAAAATGCCTGAGTCACTGAGGAGTGATTCCAGTGTTGCAGTGAAGGCCAGGCAACACACACACACACACAGATAGAGAGATCTCAGTCTTGCTATAGTGTTTGTGTGAAACACAGGAGTTCAGAGGAGGACAGACAGACAGGCTTTTGTTTTTTTGAAATGAGAAACAAACGCTGAAGTTTGTCAAGATAATTGACGTCAGCTTTCAGAAGGGCGAGGAGAGCGGGGGAAGACAAAGCTTATTGTCGTGTTCGTGTGTGTGTGTGTGTGTGTTCATCTAAACAGCTGAACATTTGTACTGTGGCTGCTCAACTGTGTTGTAATATTTTCATTTTCAGCCTGATGTTTTTTGTAATAATGACATTAACTCTAAAACTGGGCGCTAACACCAAAGCTAACCCTGACGTATGGTTTCTTTAACCATCGCTAAATTAGGAGCAGGAAGTGCACGGTGTCTGATAATAATTATGCAAGCCAGCTTGCTGAATAAATGGAGATATATTACATTTTTTGATTGTTTTTTGTCCTTTTAATGTGTGCAAAGCAGCACAGACTAACGTTACACTCGAGTGTAACACGAATACCGCTAACGATGAATGCTAGTCCAACCAGACGACTCGTGTAAAAACAAAAAATAGGTCGTACTTTTATTCAACTGTAAAATGCTTGCACTACAAAGTAACTTCATGTTTGAGCAGCAACCGGCTTGCGCAGCCAATCAGCTGATCCCCAGGTCATTAAAGCCCCTCCCACACAACAGTTCAGTGTGTTTTCTGGAATTTTTGTCCTGGCATTTCTCATAAACAAACACACAAACTCCTCCACTTCCTGTGTCTCTTCTCACTGTGGAGACCCATCTGCGTGTCCAAAAGTCTGTGGACACCTCCTCATCCGACTCCTCTTCACACAGCAGGACTCTGCGCTGTTCTGAAACACATTTGCCCTAAACGCTGGAACGTTTCTGTGAGGATTTGACTACGATTATGATCCAGCTGTTACTGATGTGTTACAGATGACCACGCCTAACCGTGCGGCCAGTGAGCGTGTGTGAGCCAGATCTGTGCGGACCGTCCACAAGCCGAAAGGCACGGGGTCACGGGGGGTCACGGTAAACATTGTCTTAGAGGGAGTCGTGCCAAACGGTTAAAGGTTAAGCTCCGTCGGAGACGGGGTGTCTCCGGGTTATAAAGTGACCAGAGCTCCATCCGTGACCCACTGAAGCCTTTAGACTGTAGTATCTTTACATTCTGGAGGTTGTTTACTGAGTGTGGCTGGTGTTTATGGGCTTTGGACACTGTTAACTACACACAAGCACACAGGACAAATGTTAGAATCTCACTCTGACCCCCAGATGCAGGGGGACGTTGTGGGGGTCAGTGTCTAATGAAACCTTTTGTAAATAATCAGTGAGGCACCACCCCCACCCTAGGTTGAGGGGGCATGAAAATTTCCACCCCTCACACACACACACACACACATCTGAGGCTGTGGTCAACACGAGTCATAAAAGTCTGTCATTATGTCCACCGTCCAGACACTGACCAACAGGCCCTTTAACGACTGAATAAAGAGCGGCAGGGTGGTGACCTGAGGCGTCAACAGCGTCAAAATTGACCCGTCCAGCTCTAATAAAATACCACAGAGCCCCGGGGTTATGTAAGAGTGGTGCCAGAGAGACTACACACACAGAGAGGGAGAGAGAGAGAGAGAGAGAGACACACACATACACACACACATTCACTTTCGTCTTATTAGGAAAGGCTTGATATGATTAATCCAAGCTCTGTCTCAGGGAAACTCTGAGTGAAGAGTTTATAGAAAAGTTCTGAGCGGTTCCGCTGACACAGGGAGAAAAGACCAAGTAAAACAGCAGCGGGGAGCTGAGAGGAACGCTGGTGTAACGGCGAGAAACTCTCGTTTACAAGGTTTTGCTGACATCTAAATATGTTTATTACACAAAATACAGTCGAGTGGTTCAGACAGGGCCAGGTCTGACCAATCAGTGGCGAGAACATTCTCAGGTGGTTTGCAGCGACCTGTTTTGGTGCTTGCATTTTTCCCTGGTTCAAAACACACTAAACCAAGTGGAAAACGCTCCAAGATTATGAACTTCTCACTGATTCGGACCAGAACCAACAAACTACGGGAGTGAAAACACCCTCAGACTGGCCTTACGCACTGTCCCTGCTTTAAATCCACACTGTAAATTCACCCAGGAGCTGCAGCAGGGTTTAATGAGCCTCAGGCCGGAGAAACACAAGCTGCAGACGCTTGTAAGTCTTGCGTCCCACCCTGAATGTTTCCTGTGTTCAGGGAAAAGAAAAGAGAGAGACAAAGGGAGAGGAGGAAACAAGGAGAAATAACGATAGTTTCACATTGGGGTTTGGCAGAAGTCGGGTCAGAGGGCTGGGTTTACAGAAGTGTTCAAATTCACACAGAAACTCTGGAAAATCATGCAGTGTTTTTATGAATTCTGAATCAGGATCAGAACTCAAATCAGGACCTGAATCGGTCAGAACTCGAATCAGAGTCTGAATCAGAATCAGTATTCGAACCCGTATCAGGTTCAGATTCGAAATCACAATTCACATCAAAATCAGAACCCAAATCTGAATCTGAATCAAAACTCAAATCAGAATATGAATCAGAATCAAACCCTAAATCTGAGTCAGAACCCGAATCAGAATCACAACTTGAATCAGAATCAGAACTCAAATCTGAATCTGAATGAGAACTCAAATCAGAATCAGAATCAAACCCTGAATCTAAATCAAAACCCAAATCAGAATCTGAATCAGAGGTGGTGGTGACGAGGGAATAAAATGCTGGGTGTGGGTTGGAGAGGTGGAGACACCTGGTTCCATTCACCTCCACTGGAGAGAAATAATAATAATAATAATAATAATAATAATAATAATAATAATAATGAGTTCCCATAGGCTTCCCTTACTTCTTAGCCACATTAGCCTCACTGCGCCAGTGAAAATCCACAGAAGCTTCAGTCACAAACGTCTCGGTCGAGCGAGAACCTCGAGGGGACGGAGAGGAAGAGGCCACTGAACTCATCCTCTGAACCCCTGTCACACCTCAGAGACTAAAAATAGGCAAAACAGGATCTGATAACACAGGAACAAACTCTGACCATTTCGTCTCATGTCCTTACAAGGCCTCTCCACTCAGCCTTGTCCACTCAGCCCTGTGTTTCGGGGACGCAGAGGCACGTCCCCCTCCAACATCTGTGCCATGGAAAATCCAAACAAACACTGGAGCCTGTAATAGCAGGTAGAGAGGAAACAGAGAGAGACACGTCCTGTCAGACTCAAAGGCCAGAGGACGACTCCTGAAGAGGCTGGACAATAGGGACATGACAAACATCTAACGCTTAACATCTGCAGGACACAGGACATTGCTTTCCGTCTCTTTGTGGAGCCCCTGGGTGAAGGCGGTGAGAGGAGTGACAAGACCACCAGGGAAGAAAGAAAACAGACACAAAAACCTTGTCTCAAGCGCAACTAATAACACGGAAGCTGTGGCCACTCCGGAACACTTCGGTCCGACTGAACCCGTCTCCACGTCCAGGATTAGCTCAGGTTTAAACATTTAGACACTGGCTTAAAAATAACAAAAGGATTTGTTTAACGAATAAGGTCAGATTTTCTGGATTAAATAACATTAGGAAATAAAATCATCTGGAAAATTGTAAAGAACTTTATAACGTTCTGAAAAAGAACTTCAGCTACATTTAAACTGATTTATCACCTGAAGTGATTTAAACCCAATTCACGACTTTTTTTTCCCAGATACGAGCCCAGATTGTTCTCAGAACTGCTTTTGAGCGCAGACACGAGCTATGTTTATCATTAAAAGTGGACAGATGTCTTAAAGTTCCTGACAACTAAAGAAAAACTGAGGAGGAAACTGCAGCCACCAAACATCTTCACTGAACAGAAGCTGCGGACTTTATCACAGATAAAAAACACACCACCGTCCACGAAAAGTAGCTAATGATGCTAATGGTGGGGACACTGATCACCCAGGGATCCCTCATCTCCAACCTGTCTGTTTATAACACGTCAACATCAGAACCTCAATTTAGCTCCAATTCACCGCAACACAGCAGTTCTCCATGTGCTGCTCTGCAGTGGGTTTGCTCTGGAAACCGCTATAATGTGTTTACCAAGCCCCAGTGTCTGTAAATGGGTAAAAAAACAAAGTGTCTGGGTCCGGTGCTAGGCTTTCTCTCTCTCTGCTCACGGCAGAGAAACGCCATCTGGAGGTTTTTAGACAACGGAGAGACTCCAAACGCTGAAAAGCACCAACCGAGATGAGGATGTTGCTCTATTCCTGCTCCATAGGGGGGTAACACTGTCTTATTTTAGCTGTAAATGGAACTGACTCTAAATTCAGGAGAGTGTTAACTGCATGAAAGTAAACACAGAGCGAAGGTGCTACAAAACGAAACAATTCGAGTTAAGAATGAGTTTCTGTGGGACGAGTGACACTTCAGCTGCGTACAAACAACAGTTGTTTCTTCCTCAAATCCACTTTAAAAGACGTGGAGCTTCTGAACATAAACAAACCAGAGAGAACTGGGTTTCCCCAGAATTGCCAACGTTCCCTTTACAGGTGGGGTGACTTCGGCCGGTACAAGTCCCCCACGACCACATGAGGACGGAGTCGCAGTAACCAAAGCGGCAGCAGGACACAGCCGGGTGAGTGCGGGGGGCTGGGGCAGGTCAGGTGGAGTGTAACTGTATAACCCTGTGGGTTCAGGTTCGGGGTCTGGGTTTACAGTGTTATATTTAGGGTCAACTCAAAGGCCTCAGGAAAATCAGAAAGATGGAACCCCCTTAACCCCAACCCCAACACCCCCCCTCTTCCACACCACCCCCTGCCCCCGCCCCCCACCCCCTCTCCACTGACATGGTCAGTGACTCTGTAACTGAATGTAAGGTTTTTGTTTTGCCTTCACCTTCACAACACGGAGCCAAACTGGTACACACCACTCTGTGTGTGTGTGTGTGTGTGTGTTTCCTGACAAGACAGGGAATGAGAGAAACAGGTGTGTGAGAAACAGGATGACACCCCCCACCTTGTTTTCTCTCAGCCTTCTACATTTAAACTCATCAGTCCGTTAAACCTTCTCTTCCTCACTGTCCAATGAAAAACACCAGGATTTTACAGGAGGAAACAACCTTCTCAACTTTCGATTTAATTCAGGGTAATGTTGGAGCGTTTCTATTGGTTCATTCCTCATGAGGTTTTCACACCGAGTGAAGGACAGCTGCTGTGTTTAGATGAGGTATTAACTAAACGTTCACAAACACGGAGATACAGGGTTTTATTTCAACTTTCAGACCCTGTGAGCTGAAGGATGGGGCTGTGGATGCGGTCAGATCTGGAGCGAGAGTGGAGCCGGACGTTCTCCTGTCTCTCAGAGACGGACGCTGTAAGTGCTGTGGATTTGAGGGGGGCGGTGGTGGTGTGTGTGTGTGTGTGTGTCGGGGGGCTGTTTGGATGTTAGGGGTCCTACTTTCTCTGGAGCTTTTCACTGGGTGGTCCCTTCCCTGTATTTCACCTGTATTTTATCTAATCTCAGAGTTCTCAGCTGGACACGAATGAAGGGGCCGCGGTGGTTTCGGGACTGATACAAAAATACTGCCCACTTCATTAACACCAGCCACCACTGTCTCTCTCTCTCTCTCTCTCTCTCACACACACACACACACACACACACACACACACACACACACACACACACACACACACACCTACAGCCCCATGTCCTTTCACTTTAACCCCCCCCAACCAAAGAAATTCTACACCCCTGCTTTTGCTTTACCTGCCCCCAACACTCAGCCACACACACACACAAACGCACACACTCACACACACACAAACACACTCCGCCCTCACGCTGCTGTGTGTGGGCAAGTCTTTTTTCTCTGCAGTTTGACTGGAGCTGAGGAGCAGAGAGGACGCACCGAGGGTTCCCCTGAAACACAGGACACCATTTATTACCAGAACCACTGGAGAGAGAGAGAGAGAGAGAGAGAGAGAGAGAGAGAGAGAGAGAGAGAGAGAGAGAGTTCCTCTGGACACTGGGAGAGAAAGGAAGAGTTGCACTCATAGTGAGTATGCAATGAAATATAATGTTTATTTTGCATGCTTTGCTTTATGACGTGTTTATCCCTGGATCTGGACATTGGGACATTAAGAGACTGGGACACTATGGGACTCAAACACTAGGAAATTGACACATTAGAAGACTGGGGCTGGGACATTGTGAGATGTGGACACTAGGAGACTGGAACACTAAGAAACTGGAAAACTGGGAGACTTTGACATAGGAAGATTAGGACTGTGAAACTGGGACACTAGGGGACTGGGAAACTAGGGGACAGGGACTGGGAAACTAGGGGAATGAGACAGTGAGACATTGGGACACCAGGGGACTGGGACAGTGAGACACTAGGGGAATGGGACAGTGAGACACTCTGACACTAGGGGACTGGGACAGTGAGACACTGGGACACTAGGGGATTGGGACAGTGAGACACTGGGACACAAGGGGATTGGGAAACTAGGGGACTGGGACAGTGAGACATTGGGACACTAGGGGAATGGGACAGTGAGACACTGGGACACTAAGGGACTGGGAAACTAAGGGAATGGGACAGTGAGACATTGGGACACTAGGGGAATGGGAGGGTGAGACACTGGGACACTAGGGGACTGGGACAGTGGGACACTGGGATTGTTTGGCGGTGTGTTGAAGGGGGGACAGTCAGCGCCATCAGCTGTCGTTCATTGATTAGGTTCTTAATGATGAGGAGTGAGTGACCATGCAGTGACCTGATTAACCATTCAGTCAGAGCTGTTACCCCCCGGCCACCTGGCCCCCAACTCCAATCACAGATATCAACCTGTGAACCGCTCCAGGGACCTAGAAGTTGTGGGTTCAAGTCCCGCTCCGGGTGACTTTCTGTGAGGAGTGTAGTGTGTTCTCCCTGTGTCTGCGTAGGTTTCCTCTGGGTGACTGTCTGTGAGGAGTGTGGTGTGTTCTCTCTGTGTCTGTGTGGGTTTCCTCCGGGTGACTGTCTGTGAGGAGTGTGGTGTGTTCTCCCTGTGTCTGCATGGGTTTCCTCTGGGTGACTGTCTGTGAGGAGTGTGGTGTGTTCTCTCTGTGTCTGTGTGGGTTTCCTCCGGGTGATTGTCTGTGAGGAGTGTGGTGTGTTCTCCCTGTGTCTGCGTGGGTTTCCTCCGGGTGCTCCGGTTTCCTGTCACGCTCCAAAAACACACGTTGGTAGGTGGATTAGAGACTCAAAAGTGTCCGTAGGTGTGAGTGAATGTGTGAGTGTGTGTCGCCTTGTGAAGGACTGGCGCCCCCTACAGGGTGTATTGCACCCAGTGATTCCGGGAAGGCTCCAGACGCACCGCGACCCTGAACTGGATAAGGGTTACAGACAATGAATGAATGAATGAATAACAGCAACAATGTTTATCTCTCTGCACTACTTTAGCTCCAAAACACAAACACTTTTAACGGTAAAATACTGTTAATTAATCTCTCAATATCAGCACCAGACTTGACTAAGTCCATGTGTCTAAACGTCATCAAAAAGCAATGTTCCAAAACCTAGCGTAAACACTTCCCTCTGAAAGAGGAACAGACTTGGAAGAGATGGATGAGGGAGTGTCCACAAACATTTGGCAGAGTACATAGTTCGAAACAGTCCTCAGAGTCAGTCTAAACACTCCAGTCCAGACAAAACGAACACGTTTCACTGATTCAGACAAAACAAACATGCTACACCTGTCCTCGACCCCGGCCGAGCCTGTGCTGATGTGGGTGTATTATTTTCCTCCTCTCTGAAAGCAGAAACGTTCCTCTGAGTCTCAGCTCTGTTTGATCTTTTTTAATCTTTATTTTTCTTAAGTGTTTTGCAGTGTTTTCGCGTTCTCGGTTGTTCTTGCTCGACTCCGTCGGTGTGAGCTGGCACTGAGCGAGAGGAGAAATACCTCAGGATGGATCTGGGTCTGGGATTCAGAGGTGCAGTCTGGCCCCAGATATTAAAGCAGATTTTGTGAGTAACCTTATCGAGGTGTTTACATGCAGCTGGGTAAATCAGATAATAGGAAAAGTCCCAGTTGAGTCAGATTTCCCCTCACAACATCCAATGATATCGCAGACAGATGTGACATAAAAGCATTGCAAATATATCTTATTTTAAACAATTTTGAAGACTTCTGTTGATGTTGCTGGGCATGTGGAATGTAATTGGTGGGCGGGGCTTACCTCCAGCAGCCAATGGCTAGCATGCTAATAAATCTACTCTCCTGGTACAAGGCTTACATTTCTAATGAAAGGGTAAAGGTTCTGGGCTTTTCCCAGTGACATCAGCTTCTTTTAGCACAGGTAAAAGTTAAAAGAGTCTGTGTGTGTGTGTGTGTGTGTGACAGCTGTTTTCACACAGCTGTAAGGCAGAATGACGTAGAACGTGTCAAAATGGATTTACAAGACAGAGTGTTAGCGTTCTGTTGCTGTTGTTTAGAACAAACGCAATAAATGTAGTGATGTCAGCCCCAGGCTCTGCATGTTTTAATGCATGGGGTATTAACCTGGTCCTGAAGTAGTCCCTGTGTGGATTCTAGAGTTGTTCTACAAAAATATACTGATACAAATGACATAGAGGCCTCCAAAAAAGTGCAAGATGGAGGTGGTTTCTAATACAGTGCAGATTAGGGCAGACCCATCGACCAATCATCAACCCTCTCCACCCGTTTCCCCAGCAGGGGGAGACACAACTCACAGTGGAACTAAACTCTAGGGGACGCTGCTTGTCCCACTGCTGCACGCACTCTGTTCTCTATTAACACAAAAGGGTTTGTGTGGATCAATCTGTATCGGTTATAGTTTAGAAACCGCTGGGCATTATGGGAGCCTGTATCAGGAGCTTGTGTCTGATTGGCTCAAGTGGACGTTACAGGAGGAGTCATCAGTGGGCGGTTCTTAAATCATAAGCTTGTTTCTGATTGGCTCTGCTGGATGTTATGGGAGGATTTTGATGATGGTCTTGCTTCTGGTCGTCTTCCCAGTTGCACTCTGGGAAATGTGAAACTCTCCAAGCTTCTCTGATCCCTGATGGTATTTGAGGGCTTTAAGATTTTGAAAATGACAGGATTTGGGAGTATGTTTAAATCTGACCATTGTTTCCAGCTGATATTTAATGATGTATTTACGTTACCCCAGAACCACGCTGTGTCACTGCACTCGTAAATCTGCCTGTCCTAGATTTAACCGTGCTGTTAGCATTCAGAAATAACCACCGCTGATCTGGGCGACTAAGGCATGCCTGATTCTTTCATGTTGGCTTTGTCAGAGGTGAACGTGTCGGTGCCGAGGCTCACGCCTTGTGTTTATGACGAAGAGCCCTTCTCTGGACGCCAGGCCGAACCCAAAGTCTCTGGAGGTCTGCTGACAGCTGTGAGAGCGTCTCACTCGGACTCTCGCATTCGCCTAATTGTCAGCGCCCGTGTCGTTAATGCCTCGCTCCTGTCGGATCAAATCAGGCTCAGAGGGGCTATGGAGGTCTCACGTGACAAAGAGTTAACCCTCTGTCCGTCTCAAATGCCTCGCTGCTTTGACAGATCCAGAAAGACATGATCTTCCACTCATCTCCAAACGTCGCGGCTCTGAAGATGGCCTCAATTTCTGTGGCACTTTAGGGCTGTTTCGAAGCGTCGTCTAATGAGAACGGACAGACTCATCACCATGAGTCAGAAGCGGCAGATCCGGCCGAGCAGTCTCAGGACGTCTGCAGAGGGGGAAATACATTTCTCGTGTTCTTAAGTCTTCTTTAGTCCAGGGCTACATTTATTTCACATGTGAAGTGCAAAAATACATTTTGGGTTTATTTTTGATGCATACAGCACACATCAATCTAGGAGTTTCTATAGAGGAACAGTACAGAATCAGTTCTTCTGCTATCTGTGCAAATCTAGGCCAATAAACATGTCAAAAACAGCTGGTTTTTAAACAGTATCAGCATTTTGTAAGAGTTCAATCCCTGACCTTGATGAAATCATTTAAAAAAACATTTCATTTTAATTTTTTTCTCCTTGGACTCATCCCCAACTTTGAAAACTATAAACATTCTCTACTTTTAAGCTCAATTTTCTTTGCAGCTCTGTAATTTGGACATGAAAAACTGAGACTAAATCAGGACAGGGAGCTAATATCGGACCTTGAGTCAGTTTGGAGAGATTATGGGAATCATGGCTAATAAGGAAAGCTGATTTATTAATTATACTCCTCCAATTTCTAATTTCCCAAACGAATGGACTTTTATTAAACGTGTCAGTGCTCAATGAAAGGTTCACGACATCAATCCTAAACACCTTCAGCCGCAGGGAGCCAGAAAGGTACAGTCTGGTATATTTTTTAAAGTACAACAGACTCGGACGTCCTGGTGTATTGTCGTGTACAGACGTGTATTGTCTGCAGGGTTCAGGTTCGGCCTGAAATAGGCCACAGACACGGCAGTGAAAATGAACACCACAAACATACTTCAGTTTCCATCTCAGAGATCAGATGAGCTCAGGCGAGATCAGATGAGTAATGTGGCTAATGGCGCTGGGACTGTTTTGACAGGACTGCGGATGAACCGTGCTGGCAGACATGTGGCTGTTAGCGTCGATTTCCATGGCCTTCTTTAGGTGTGTGTCCTGATCTCCGCTGTCCGTACGCTGGACACTAATGTCTGCGTACAAGCTTCTATAATCCTGTGGTAAAGCGCTGAAACAGCTGCACATGAGCCTAAGGTCACCGTGTTAAATGTTGGGTGCCGGCCGTTAGAACACAACGCCTCCCAGAATTGGACTGTGGAGTCCACTGCGTTTTCTGGAATCCACTGTCTTTGTGACGAGAACCTAATCTGAAAACTAAGATGTGTTTATGTTGGTAACTAATTATACTGGACAATGATTGTTTATGATTTATTGTGGTATTTATCCTGATGAAGTTGTTGCTAAACGTTAGTTTACCCAGCATTATCCTGTCAGGTTTATCAGCAGGTCGTTTTCAGTTTCAGTTAAAACTCACCTGGACCTGGAATTCTCCAGAACTGCTGAAATCAATCCACCCCTAATGACAAAACCTCAGCATGACACACTTTTAGCACCAGTCCTGACCCCCAGCACTTAGTTTGCACCCTGCCGTGTTGTTAATGCAGAGGTTGGGTTGCCATATCTTCAACGCATGGTTGCACATTACGCTAACAGTTAGTGAAAGCTGTGAAAATGTCTGGTATGAGAGGAGAGGGTGATGTGGTGGTGTCGGGAGTGTGAGGAGAGCGCAGTCTCGTGGTGATAAGCCTCTTTTGGAAATTGTGTGTTCATTAGAAGGAAAAGAAACAGAACGCTGTAAAGAAAACCTCTTTTCTGACTGTGATTATTTTAGGATTGAATATGGGTTTCAATGTTCACTGTAAATGCTCACTAGCTCTGACACGTGATAAAAATCCTAAAATGCTGGAAAAGCCTTTTTACAAACATCAAAAATCATGTTTTCGGGTTGTTTTTGTGTGTGTGTGTGTGTGTGTTTACAAACTACCTTTTTGTAGAACTGGGGTTCACATGTGGGTCAGATCAGTGTTAACCTTCAGATACTCACCACTTCACACAATTATTTAAAACCTGTTTCATCCACAGTGCCACAGGGAACACTGGAACACATCACACGCAGTGTTCTGTAAACAGACACAGTTCCTGGAGCAAAGTTTTTCAAACATTGCAAAAACAGCCTGATGTTCAGGAGAGAAATCTGCGGCGTAAACATCTGGCGTTCCTCCAGAACCCGGTTCCGCAGCAGAGCGACCGCACAGAGCCAAATCCTCCCTTCTCACAGAAAGATGCATTATTTATAAAAGCCTCCAAAGCTGGAGGTACATCTAGATGAAAGAGTTCAGGCAGGTTCTGTTGTGGAGGAGAACGTGGTTGAAACAGAGTACAGTTTTCATTCGACTTTTGTATCATTTGCCAATTTTACTTCAACCCAAATGCCCTACACCTTCCATCCAGTGACCCACAATAATTTTAAAGATATCGTAGAATGAAATATAAGAATTCTAGACCAGGGACCCTTAATGTACTGTAACTACTCAACTTGACTCAGCTCGGCTCTACATGCTTTCCTGTCCCTGGTCCCTGGATGGTTTTCCGCTCCCACAACTTTCCCTTGAAATGTATACAGTGTTGTCTTTAAGCCCTGTCTCTAACAGGAACAGTGGGCTTTGGGAACAACAACAACAGCGACGGTAACGTTAAGCGGTGTTTACTCATGGTGTATTGGCGTGTTGTTGTTGTTTGGGACTGAACACAGCTCCGTCATCAGTTCAGACAGATCAGTAGAGTTTGTTCCTTCCTTGTTGCAGCGTCCAGCTCTCGTTGGATTCTTTCGTCGGCCACCGATCCAAGGAGCGTTTGAACCTCTTCAAAAGACCACGGCGTAATTTTACGAGCTGTCGTCGTGAGTCGGATAAAAACAAACGTGATCTCTGCTGCAGCTGGAGATTTTACAGATGGAGAGTTGGTTCTGGTCGTCTGCGTTGCGTGGCGTAGAGTGACGACTCTCTCTGGACAGTCAGCGCTCTGCAAGGTTTACACGCCACGGTTTAGTCCCTACTCGACTCGCTCTGAACCACGAGAGAACAGCCACTAAACAAGAACCCGCTTCCAGAACCAGGACCTGATTTAAGTGGAGTAAAGTACAGTACAGTAGAATAGGGACCATTCAGTGGAAAAGCACCATTACTGTAGTGTAGAATCAGGAGTCTTGGTAAAGGATCTTTAGACCTATAAAGTTCTTTTAGTGTGAAATATATCACAGTGTAAATATAGTCAACTGATAAACAGTGTGTGTATAAAGTGCTGTGTGTGTGTGTGTGTGTGTTACCTGTGGCTGTATCTTTGCTGCTTATCTGCACCACGTCTTTCCTGGGTGTGACAGGGTGTGGGCAGTGTGTGTGTATGACGTGCGGTGTGTGTGTTCACTGCAGCTCTATCTCTGCCTGTTCTAGAGTGTGATAAGATACCCAGCGCTGGACACACTATGTAATATTTAGCATTAGCTTGAGGTCAACAGGGACCGGACACTTCACACTTGGGAATACACTGATTAAAAAGCTGCTCAGTGTTCAGCTCTGAATTTTTGAACCCTGAATGCCTGTTTATAGCACTTTTCCCCTGCCCCTACGCTGCTTTAGCTGCCCCTCCATGCGTCTGTTTAACACTGGTCATGCCTGAATAACAATAGGAGGATGTGTCCAGTCAGCTAAGTGTCCTCTTATCACTGACTGCGGGGTTGAAAGGGCTTTAAAGAGGTTTCCCCCATGACCTATTTGTGCTGTGTATATCAGCTGAGAGATGGAGAGCCCCCACCTGGGGTTAGAGTGGGGTTTGAGCTGAAGGAGGTGGGTTTGAGGGGGGTTACAGTGGGGATATTACATTAGCATCAGATGTGAAATATTCTCCAGGATTTTTCGGATGTGTGCAGACCAGTTCATCCTAAGAAAATAAAAGACAACACTGAGAACTGTGGGACAACATGGTAGAATCAGCTCTGACCGCTGCAGGTCCACAGTCTGCGATCCCTGTAGTTGAGGCATTAATTGTCAAGTGCTGAGTGAGGTTTGGGCTTCGTCTCAAAGAATGTTTCCGGTTGGCAAAATTCCGGTTTATTTTCATGGGTCCCCCCACCCCCCCCACCCCTCAGTCCTAATGAGGCCTGGCCTCTCTCTTATCTCCAGCGCCAGAGCGGTCAGTTGTCTGGACATTTCAATAATGCAGGACCCTGTCTGGCTTCTGATGTCTTCTTTCTCCTGACAGTGCCTTGGGTCCTGTTCCTGAGTCGTGTGGCCCACATACACCAATTTAGAACTTTTTATAAATAGCCTTCTTAAACCGTACTTATCACAGTAGTACTTATGTTCTAAAACAGTATTACAGATGAAAACAGCACTTAAATATTCCTTCTCATTGCTACAGAGACAAAATCTTTGCAAAGTTTAGCCATCAGCAGCAGTAGAAGATAATAAAGGAAAGAATTAAGCTTAGGAATAATCTTCAGGATGTCAGATGACAATCAGATATTTTTTTTCTTTTTTTTTTTTTACAGCTGTTTATATCAAAAACTTTAATATTTATTTTTTTTGAGACATCTGTGTGGTTTCTGTCGTATAGAGTATGTTCTTAATTTTTTGAGATGAAAGTAAAATGCTGTGTAGTCTCTGATTTTACACAAATACTGCATTGTTTATTCAGAAAACCCTTTTCCATTTCAGCACTTTTCTCATATGAGCATAAATATATTTTTTTAAAATTTGGTCATTTTCTATTGAGGCCTTTTTATGGTCTTTTTTATTATTGGAAAACGTACTATGACTCAAACAAATCTCAACTTCCATCACAAGTAAGAACATTTTTGCTCTGTGGGGTAAAGGTCCCATTTTACCATTTACTAAAAATGGTTCCAACTTGGGAAAATCAAATTAAACTTTGAATACATGTGAAGAAAGGTAGTACTATCCCTGCTGAATTAACTAGATATGTCTGTAGCCTAAAAGAAACATAAAGATAGCAGTGAGGCTAAGATTGAACTTCAGGAGATATAATAGACATTTTCTCTTCCCTTTCCTGTGCTCCAGTTTGATCTAGAGCTTTGACACAGCATGAAGCTTAACATCTGGTTCCTGCTAAAGTGAATAAAGCACAGGGCCAGACTTCCCCCAGGCACCCAGCTTCAAGTGGAGGGTCACTAACAAGGGCATTAAAACCAGGGGAGATGAGAAGGGACTGGAGCAGCAGGGGTTAATTACAAGCCAAGAGAGATTAGCATGGCCTAGCTTAGCCTGGTTGGGAAAAAGGAAAAGTCCTGCTGCTCATTCGAGTCTGAACTCAGAGGCCCGAGGATCACAGAGGAAGGTGAAGGACTTTAATTTGTTCCATTAGTGTTATATTTAACCCTCAATACTTCAAGGGCTCGTAATGATAGGAAGCTAACATGAGATGATACTCCTGGCTAGCCTATAGTTAGCATGTTGGAAATGTTAACATAGAGATGAAAAATTTGAGGGTTTTTAATCTGAATGGTTTGTTGCTTTGTATTAAAAATGGTTTGAAATTTAACCTGCTCTGGTTTTAACTCTGGTGCCAACACACTAACAGCGCTAACAAAGCTAGCAGTTCGGGGGTAACTAGGGCACCATAGCCGTGTGTATGGGGTAGGGGTGTAGACCTAAATAGGTGACAAATTTAGAAAACTGCCAAAATATATATTTCTATACTGATGGTCCAACATTAACTTCAGTCATTAGCCTTACTCTCTACTGATGACAAAAGGCTAGCAGCAGAGCTAACGCTGGTGACAGTAGAGATGATTTATTCTTAGGGATATTTGTTTTATTTTTTGGAAGCTAAAACCATTAAAGAACATTTTCCCTTCACCTATTTGCCTTACTCTGTTAATGTCACATCTTCATGAAGTCATCAATCGAGCAGAATCACAGGCTTGTTTTTTAATTTGGGACAGTGTCACACTATTAATAGCTCTGTTTCCTGTTGTGTTGTAGCATCTAAATATATGCCTACGTACTTTAGAGACATCAATAGTATCGAGGCAACATCCAAGTCAATAACAGCCTCTGGAGCAGAGGGAGTGCACAACAACATCACACACTAACCACAGAGAAGTGTTCAAACTTGAGACTGTTACATTTACCACAAACCACAGCTAAGCTAATTATAATGAATGTCAGAGGAAGGCGTGAAAGTGAAAGGCAGTTCGCTGTATTGTTTAAGATCAGAATCACAACCCCTCTGAGAAAATCTGCATTTACACTCTTCTGGGCTTTAGTCATTCACTCACTCACTCGTGTTTAGCAGGGTGAAAGTTTCATGTCACTTTTGAAGCTTCCTATCATTTTGTAATATTAGTGATTTATATCATTGATACCTTCTTAAAAACAAAGGTGCTACAAATGACTCTTTGAGAAATGACAAAGAAGAACCACTTTATTTATAAATTGATGAAAAAAATGTACATCTTATGAAGTTTCATTAAAACTTTAAAATTTTCTTCACACTCACTTCATTTTACAAACAGTTATTTATGTAATCAACATATTTAATAATAACTTTAAACACATTGTAGAACTAACAAAGACTAGTGTGGCCTGAATAGAAAGTTCAGACCCCGCAGTTTCAGCTCTGACTCTGTGCTGTAGTGAAGGAGTTGTGGGTCAAAAGCAGATGAAGAAAATAATGCATGTCAAGGCTGAGGGACCTGGTCCCGAGAAAAGGCCCGTGAAAAAGTCTGATGTTTTCAGGTGTTTGCAATCTCTTTCTCTTTCTTTGGATAATCCTTAAATCCTCTGCCTTTTCCTGCCCAACACCTGTTTGGAATTCTTTCCCGTAACTTTCCCAAACAATGACTACGTTTCCCAAAGCTTAGGACATCTGGAAAATGTTGTAGTCCACCGTTCAGCCTGATTTACGATGGAGGGATGTGGAGGGGCTTCTGGGGAAAGGGGTCTCCTCAGGAGAAGTTGGTCCGATTAAAAGGTAGACAGGGATTTGAAGCCAAGTGGGTCCTGGAATATAAATCAGGATACAGATATTGTGGGTCAGATTTTGTCTTTGAAATCAAACGGGGTTAAAGCAACAGTTCAGTAAAAGTTTAACCCTTTAAATGAGGCTTGTAACACACACATTCATTTGTTGTTTGAAGCTTTTTTGTGGATTAAGTGTGAGCCAGCGAGGTATAAACCACAAACACAAGTCTATGTGAATCGACTCAGTATGAGCACAGTGCTAATTGGTGTATGTAAATATATTTCCAATAATTATTAGACACAAACTCCTTGTAGGATCCTAAAAAGCAAGCCTCAGACCCAAACACATCTCGGCTGATCAACAGCGATTGGAGTAACTTGTGGATATTCAGTGATTTGCTGAGCTATGGCTTTAAATGTTGCCCGCAGACATTTCTTCCGTGGCACAAAGCTGGGAAACGGTGACGCTTCCGCAGTCTCTGGGTCACAGAGTTCTCTTCCGGCTCTAAAGGCACAGCATTGTCTTTTTTCTCGCGTGGGACAGGATGCACTAAAATAGCAGTACTGTGATGTGTCATGTTTTGAATTACGCTGCAGCTTGATGCTGGCACGAGGGCACGAGTTTGGATCAGTTCCTCTAGAGAACGCTTTAATCTTTCAGCCTGGTCTCAACAGGAATTCACAGGAATTTCACTAACTGTCTGTTCCTAGGATTCGTATAGGAGCATATAAAATTAGGAACGTATACAGCGCACACACATTCACTCACACCAGGAGCCAGTTCACCTAACCTCCAAGTTTTTGGAGTATGGAAGAAACAGGAGCCCTCGGAGGAAACCCATGCAGACGCTGATTGTTGCTCGTTGGGGCAGCCGTGGCCTGGTGGTGAGGGAACTGTGCCTGTAACCGGAAGGTTGACGGTTCGATCCCCAGAGCTGGAAGGTCATGACTGAAGTGCCCTTGAGCGCAAAGCACCAAACCCCCAACTGCTCCCCGAGTGCCATGGCTAGAGTCGCCCAGCACCCCGGGCCTGTGTGTATATTGCCCCCTAGTGTTCACTAGTGTGTGTGTAAATGTGTGTTTCACTGCATGAATTGGGTTAAATGCAGAGACCAAATTCCTCTGTGGCCAATAAAGTGATTCAAATTATTTTAAGCTAACACTTTAGAATAATATTAATGTATTTAAAATATTTTTAACATGAAAATGCTTTACTATAAACACAAGGTTAGCTGTCGCTAAGCGAATTGATTGAAAAATAACAGACTTAATTCAAAAGATGAGTACACAATTTCACTGAATGTGTATTGGTACATGCCACGACACTGGGACATCCCTCACCTCACTATGTCCCTCTCTTTTACAGCTAAGTGTTGGTGAGGAAACGAGACTAACCTCCATCCATCACAAGCTGAAGTGTCCAGGCTCAGAGGAACGAGAAACCAGAGACGTCTGTCTGAAAACAAAAGGCAGAGGCTTTGTGTTCCTACCTCCAGTCGACCTTTGAGAGGAGGGAGTTCTCTGAGAGTTTGAGGAGAAGAAAGACACAGAGGAAAACACATTTGGAACTTTCTATTTCCTGCCGCTCTGTGGCATGTGGAACATTTAATTTCAGATGTGTTTTGGAAGGAAGCAAAAGTGTTTCCCTGTGCCCTGCCCAGTTCATCCAGTGTGTGTGTGAAGACCACAGGGAGATATCCAGCTTCTCTCGTGTATGGCACGGATGTCATTAGGATTTGTAAGATATAGAGTTCCTTAAGCTCTTCAAGGACTTGTGGTGGGTTCTCATTTTTGAAAAATACATAGAAGGTACAGAGTATTTACTGGATATCAGTCATAAGAGTTAAAAACTAGGTCAACACGCTTAGACATCTACGATTCAAGGCTTCCCTATGAATGCATTTTCCCACTGAGGTCATCCTCCATGAAGCCCCTAACTCCCATTGGGTCACCCTCGCCCTTGCGACTCCTCAACAAGGGTCCGGACTACCTCCGTCGGCAGATGGACAGTGGAACCCGTGGAGGTCACTCCGTCAGTGCTGTGGAGCGGCTGGAGGCTGACAAAGCCAAATACGTAAAGAGTCAGCAAGTAATCAACACCAAACAGGAGCCAGCACTCGTCCCCTGTGCGACACCGCCCCCTCAGCCTCGCCGTAACTTCACCGTCCCTTTGACGTTGACTCCAGTCCTGCCTCGGAGGACACAGCCTGGCACAACACAGGGTCCACCCAGGTATGAGTCTTTAATGTCTATATTTGTGGGTAGTTTCCATGTGGGAATTACTTTTTTTTTTTTTTTGCCTTTGTACAAAACCCATAAAACATCTGCTGTTGTAATTTGTTGTATTTTTTCACAAAAGATCTCCATTTGGTGAAAAATGTGTATTCAGATTAGACATGATTTTATTATTCATTTCAAAAATACTTGCACCTTTTAAAGGTAAAAAGGATATACATCTAAATCAGAGGCTTTAGAAGCTTGCTCTGAGGATATGATGCCGCTCTGGACGCTGGCATCAAATGCCCAAAATAAAAACAACAACGGGTCGTCACATAATTTGTGTCAAGCAGCATTGTGTTACTTAATAGTGAAACAGGCTCAGGGACAGTTAGATTGTGCGTTTTCATTGTAGTTTTTAAATGACTGTGTCCCTTGTCTTGGATGTTTTATGTTCTTATGTACATGGTGTTGGTCTTGATTTATTTACTGTTGTTGTGCGCCAGACAGATTCCCTTAGGGTGCAAGACTTCAATTCATTCAGTTTAAAGCAAAGAAAATGTAAGAGAGAGAGAGATTCAGTGAAGTATCAGTGAAGTCATTTTAGTCCATGCGCGCTGTAATCGTTTCACTCTGGACTCTGTCTCAGTCTGTTACTGTGAACAGAAAACCACAGAGACATCCCCGCCTGCCGAATATACCCTCTCTCTCAAGAACACCCACGCTCTCCAGAGCCAGAGCCTTAAATAAAGGCACATCTGCTTTTTACTGACCATAACATGATGGGCATTTCTGCAGAATAATATATGTTTCCAGATTTCTGCAGCAGAATCAAACAGTTTAAAAAGCACGAGATCTCACAAAGCTTTACCGATGTCTACTATCCACAACTGAGCCTGACCTTCCAACCCTCAGACTGCTCTGCAGGAGAAATTATCAGAGGAAGTCCCTGGTTATTTCAGTAGGACAGCTTGACCAGCCTGGGGTCCAGATCTGTCTCTTATTGTCATCGGGATGAGGACGATTTGTCTCCTCAGTTCCCAAACACTTAAATACTGTCAGTAAAGGAAAGGTGAACCTCACCTCTGTCTTTACGTTTTTGGAGTTGCAGGTGTCAGTTACTAAATAAAGTTTGGAAATCTTTTCTTTGTGCTTTTGTTGTTAATATAAAGCTTCAGGAGAATGAACACAGCGCAGATTCTTGCTTTTCCTGCAGTTGGCTTTTCTGAAAATGGGAGTTTGGGACTTTAGAACAAAACAAAACAGCACACAGTGAATGTAGCACAGGTAGAAATCTGACCCTTCTCTATCTGTCCACTTTTCTACAGGGTCCCAGTCTCCTTGTCTCATGATGATAATGAGGACTCCAGGAAGGAGAACCTGCAAGACCCCAAGGTGCAGAACCAGAACAACTCCACCTTTCTCCTTCCACCAACCCCCAGGAGCCCCATCAGGACCCCTATCCGGACCCAGCTGGTGGCACCCCATAGTGCTCCAGTGCTGCGTAGGAGCACAGGGAAGCGAATGCTGAGACCAGACTCTCTGCTCATCTATAGACAGAAGAAAGAGTGCAAGAGTCCCAGCAGTGGTGAACCTGGAGAGAACGTGAGCTCGGAGGTGAAGGGATACAGTTTTGTCCGGCGGTTTTTCCACGGATCCATGCGCGACAAGAGCTCAAAGATGACCATCAGTGAAGAAAAGGGTTCGTCCAGGGATGGTGACTCACGTATGTCTTGGTCCAATGATACCAACGGGACAGAGACCAGAAGGTCTAGCAGGACAGCAGAGTCTATTAATGGCAACACTGCATTTCTGGAGCCTCCAAAACCAACAATTACAAATCTGTGTGAATTCCAGGACGACGGCAACGGGAATAACGTAGATCCCTGGCTTAGGGCAAGCCTGCGGCGATCCGAATCCGACCTTCACCTTCGCCTCTCCATAGCTCTCTCTGAGCACGAACGCTTCTTTGACTTCTGTGGCCTGGACCGGGACATGGTGGATCATCTTGGGCCTGAGAACTTTCTGTCAGGAGGCAGTTCAGTCGACACTCTGTCACTGGCTTTCCGAAGCGTAGGAGGAGGATCTGAACCCAGCGAATTCTCCCTTCACTCGAGGGATGGCTTGGTGCAGGAAGAAGTGGCTGAGCAGACACCCACAGGTGTGTCCATCATCGAGAGGAACGCACGAGTGATCAAGTGGCTCTACAGCTGCAAGAACGCAGCGAGGGAAGCTCCCAAAGGTCCGAAAGAGTCGACCGTGTAGCCACAAAGAGAGACAGACGTCAGACTCTTATTCAAAGACCCAGTTCACACCAGCATTAACCTGCGTCCTGGGTGATCAGATCGTAATTGGTCAGCACAAGGTACAGGTGTAAATGGGGTGCAGTGCGTATCGAGGACACACTAATTGTAGTGTGAATGCCAAAGCGTTAACTGCATCACTGCCCAGTGTTTTTGTGAAGCTTCTGTTTAATTCCACCTGTGGTGGCGTGATTCCTCCGGGGGCCTCCTCCAGGGGAACGATGTGGAAAACCGATCACAGGAGACGCATTTTACGCAGCAGGTGTGAACAGCCTTATGATCAGACCACCCGAGACGCATGTTAATGCCAGGTGTGAACGGGGGCAAAGACTAAACGCATGGCGCAGGGTTGTCGTGTTTCTGAGAAGCTAAAGTTGTGTATTTATTTAATCTGGGACATATTTTGACTAGCGTTTGTGCAGCGATTACGGGTTCAGTGATGTTATTGTTTGAGAAAGAACAACAATACTGTTTGCTTTTGAATGCACAAATGAATAATTGAAAGTGGAGAGTAACTCAGCTTTTTTCCTTCCTGGATGGTCTTAATGTGTGAGTGTGAAGTGAACCGTGTGTACCTCCATCCTCAACAGGCCCAGTCTTTGTCTCACTGTTATTCCTCTTTAAAACGGAGGCGTTGGACAAACAGCAGACGGACCCCAACTTGGGAGATCTATTAAAAAACTGATGCACTGAACTTGAGAGAAAGAGAAATGAGAGATATATATTTTAGCATATGCTCTAGCGTTGGTAAAGCTAATTGCACACAGTTTGCCAAAGAGATAAACCAGCAAATAAACATCTACCCAAGAATGACCCCGGGAGCAGTCAGGAAACTGTTCTGAGGGGTTCAGTAATTTAAACTCGACTTGTTTATGTAGTTTCTGATGCTGATATGTGACAAAATGATGCTAGCATTAGCATCCTTAAACAGGATGAAAAACAACAAGGGACAGCATATGTTTGCGCAGTGCGCTAGTGTCAGAGCAAAGGACTTTGGTTAGTGCAGCGTGGTGTGGTTACCCGTACGGGGAATCAAACCCTGGCCTTCTGTGTAGAAAGCAGCTGCAGAGTTACCCACCCACCACTAACCCGAGACAGTGCTGACCTTATACTGACATAACCACGACTGTGGACACTGACAGTTTTGTGTAAGAAAGCTGATTTCTCATGGTCAGAAATGAGAAAAGGACACAGTCTCCTTTTGACCCGCCCCACTGAGATCATCAGTCACTGCTTCTTCTCTTTCACAGTGAAGGTCCACCCTGCCGGTCACAGGGCTGGGGCTAGTATTTAAGACAAAAAAAACGTATTTGAAAAATGAATCCAAGGCCTGCCGTGGAATCCAGAGTTCACTGGGGTCAGTACAGAGAGAGAGAAAGAGAGAGAGAGAGAAAGAGAGAGGTGGAGATGAGATTCCTTCAAAAACGCAGACGTTCCCCTGTGGCATGACAACCCAAATCTCCAGAAATCTCCAGAAATAACCTCATAATCTCACCTGCCGAGGCATCTCTCTCTCCCGCATGTTTACAGAGCAGAGTCCTTTCTTTCAACCTGAAAGGGATTTAGATTCTGTTTCCAAAGCCTGAAGTGTAAACATCTGCACAGAAAAGTGAAAATAAACATTTTTAATGAATAAATGAAGTGCATGTTTTGTTTGGCTGTTGTTGTTTTTTTGAAAACCCATTGTGGTACAAATCTAACCCTAACCCTGACACAAACCCCTAAAACCCAAACCCTTGACATACCCCTAGTCCTTAACACTTCAACCAACCTCTAAACTTAACCCCAACCCCTTAACCCCAGCCCCTAACTCTTAATCCCTAATAAAACCCCAAACCCTTAACCCCAGCCCCTAACTCTTAATCCCTAATAAAACCCACACCATTAACCCCAGCCCCTAACTCTTAATCCCGAATATAATCCTAAACCCTTAACTCCAGCCCCTAACTCTTAATCCCGAATATAATCCTAAACCCTTAACTCCAGCCCCTAACTCTTAATCCCGAATATAATCCCAAACCCTTAATCCCAGCCCCTAACTCTTAATCCCTAATAAAAACCCAAACCCTTAACCCTAGACCCTAACTCTTAATCCCTAATATAACCCCACAGCCTTAATCCCAGCCCCTAACTCTTAATCCCGAATATAATCCCAAACCCTTAACCCTAGCCCCTAACTCTTAATCCCGAATATAATCCCAAACCCTTAACCCCAGCCCCTAATTCTTAATCCCTAATAAAACCCCACACCTTTAACCCCAGCCCCTAACTCTTAATCCCTAATATAACCCCAAACCCTTAACACTAGCCATTAAACACTTCCTTTAATGATAATCTTAATCCTAAACCCAACCCCAGACACTAAAACTCAACCTTAGCTCTAATCCTAACCCTCTCCGTGATTCTAACCCTTACACTAACTCTAACTTTTACTGTAACCCTGACCCTGACCCAACCCCTGGCATATATCATACAAATAAAATAAGGGAAAAGGGAGGAATGAAGTCTCCTTTCACCAACCACCACAACTACACCCACCCACTTTAAACAGATGTACACAGATGTTCATCATTTTGATGTCCACTGTAGATGCTCAGGAACTTTGTGTTACTTTTTAAATCGATGTTCATCTTAACTGCATCTGAAGCCGTTTTACAGTGAGGTATTTTTACCAGGAGGATTCCAGACAGAGTTAATGGTTCTCTGAGCGCAGAATAAAGATGAGATTCATTATTGATGCCGCTGTCCATCTGCAGCACAGAGCACTGAAACAGCCACCGCAGCTGAAAAGTTTGGTGCATGATGCCCAGCGAATGAAGAATGAAAAATGAAAAGGACAGATGCTCTTTAGTTTCTTGTGGTGAACTTTCAATCTGTTTCAGAGTTTGTGCTCACCTGCTTTATCTGGAATTTCCTCAGACATAAATCCATCTGGATTCTGAGAAAGTTTTACACCTAACGTGAGAACATCACTTTGAGGTAATGTGTGAATCAGGAGCCCACCAACACACACACTGTGAAACAAGACCAACCCCTCAATCAGTTTTCAGTGTGCTACCTAAATCAGAAAACACAGCATAAAACGAGTCGTACTAATTCTGCTCTGCTTCTGACAACAAGAGCAGAGACTTTTAAATTGCCACGCCCCCTTATCTGAGTCTGTCCAATCACAGCGCTGGACCCACGTTTATCAAAACAGACACAACGAGCGCGGAGAAATAAGAGCACTGAGTAAAAACGGAGAAGAAAGAGAACAGAGTGAAAACAGCTAAAACCAGAGCTTCCGCTCCTCGCTCCTCACTGCTGTGCGCTCGGGGTCGGGGTGAACAGCGAGCGGCTCATTATCATTTAAAGGAACAGGTGCTGAAAGCGGGCGTTCTGAACAGGGGCTGTTTACACAGGGGGAGAACACTGCTGGTCACAGATGTTTCATTAAGTGAAACTGTGCTCCACTGTGGAGAAGAGGGATAGCTTTAAAGTAGCAGTTGCTAATTATAAAAAAAAATAATAATAATGTTTTGGTCATGTGGTGTACTACTGCGGTAAAATGTAGTATAGCTTTAAAATATGTTTAATAAAAGCTCTGAATTCATCCTCAAAGCATAAATATTCCCTGAGCAGCTTCGGAGAATCATCACAGGATCTGGCTCAGGACTTAGCGCCCTTCTGGCTAACTTCCTGTTGAGCCATGTGAGGACTTAATGAGGTGTGCATTCAAATTCATAACACACATCCAGCACTGACTGTTACTTTTGTGTGTGTGTGGGTGTGTGTGTGTGTGTGTGAGTGTGTGTGTGTCTGCAGCAGCTCCAGGCGGAGACGCAGCTATTTCTGGCCCTGGTTTAAGAAAAAGACCAGACCAGACCAAACGATCAAAAAAGATCCTTTATTTAATCCAGTGTGAGTCTGTAGTGTATTGTTTACAGTCTAATAGTAGTAGTGTTGTCCATAAGAGCCCATGGTGCTATATGTGTCACAAACCCTTTCTGAGGTCTGGAAAGTTCCCTACACAGCTTTACCCTTCACTTTAAATCACAACGTCCCAAAGTGACATTTACTGAACGTCCTGGATGCAGTCATGTGACCGTGTGTGTGAGTGTGTGTATGTGTGACCTCATTTACAGAATGACAGTGTGCTTGGTGAGGACATGGAGATCATAGAAGCACTTATTTTAAAAGCAGAATTTTGTTTCTCAAAGGTGTGTTCCAGCATTTTTAATGATTCAAATGCCTCAGTGACCTGTTCTTTTACGTAGGACCCACTCCGATCCAATTACAAGTTGTGATGTTTATGTTACAGTGGGATTTTAACCCAAAATAATTACAGAAATGTGAAAAAAAGAAGTGTGTTCCATGTCGTTTCATTGGTCTGTTTTATATTTCTCATATAAACCGGCTTTAGGGTGCAGGGTCTGGGCTCTGATGGGTTAATCCAGTATGAATGAGCAGTGTGTGTGGTGTTTACAGTGTAACAGTAATTACGGTGGAGCGGTATGAATCCAGTATCAATCCACAGTATGAGTTTTAAAGCCTGGTTTTAAGGCTGTATGAGTCTGCGTTAGTTCTGTGTGTTTGTGCGTGCAGAGGAAGGCATGGCCAGTCTGCCCGGGTTTGTGGAGTGTGGCAAATCTGTCCTAATTCTTCTGGGCCAGCAGCTCCAACACACCACTGCCATCCACGCCTGAGAGGAGAGATACATGAGTCAGAGAGAGAGAGAGAGAGAGACGGAGAGAAAATCATGGCGGTGCCGTTTGTGCTGCATTAAAACACTTAGACACTTAGAGTCCGAGCTCTGAGCTGAGGATCTGAAGAACCCCGAGGAACTCCAGGAGCAGTGAACAGAAACACTACCACCTTCTGCGCACAGAAGGGGATCAGTTCCCAGCTTGGGTAACCACTCTGTGTTTACATTTCAGTGTTAACTGTTGTAGCAGATCATTTTTGTTGGGGGTGCGTTGTTTTTATATCTTTGTGAGGACCATGACTTTATAAGGAGAGGAGTATCTCACAGTTTCTTGTATCCTTGGGGTATATTGATGGCCCTCACATTTTCTAATGTTTTTTTTTTTCATTATTTTATTTTAAAGTTAGGTTTAGTGTTAATTAGCTGCAGTGATCATTATGTCAATGGAAGGTCCTCACAAGTAGATCAGAACCAAAGTGTGTGTTTGTGTGGCGTGAGGGGGCAACGCTGTACAATCATAGCATTAGAGCAGGAAGCAGCACAGACACACACCTGTGAGCAATCCCTCTTTCTCTGTCTCTATCCCACAGCGAAATGTCCTGAGGACCTGCGACCCCCGCAGGAAACACACACACACACACACACACACACACACACGCCTAGATGTTTGTAGACACTCCTTACACTGTGTGAATTCAGCCACTGAAACGGTCACTGTGATACGAAATGAGACGCTCTGAAGCAGCTGCACATGAGACCAAGGCTCTTAATACAGTATCAGCTCTGTTTTTATTTTGCTCTGGGATTTGGTGGATCTTGGCGGTTCACATTCATAAATGTGAGTGTCCTGTATCTGTTTGTAAAGTGATTTAATATCTTTCTGATATATTTACATATAAACACTGATATATTTATACACCTCACCTCCATCATCAAAAACCAAAACCAAACTTGTGAGAAGATCTTGCTTTAAATCTGGGAAAACCGATGTGTTAGTAACGTACGTGCTTCAGATCTTGCTTGGGACGATAGCAAACAGCTCGTTGACATGAGATGAGAAGGAGAAAATTAAAGCCTGCTGGACTTCACTGTTGCACCACGAGATGTCTACCTCCACCCTACGTGGTGCAGAGTGTAGGTCAAATAAAATAACACTGCACTCAGAGTGTGCTGTATGTTGAATTAGCATTTTTAGCATTCCCATTTATAATCAGCTTTAAGCTTCACAACTGTCCTGTGTGTGAAGTAGTAGTTCTTTATAATCTGTGAAGTGCACTATGTAGGGACTATGGTGTTATTTGGGACACAGCTCGATACTCTCCTGCACTGGTTTGTGGACCACCGCACTAAGCCCATGCGATTTGAACGTGTCTGATCTAAGAGAAAGTGACTCAAACCTGATTAGACATGTCCACACAGCCCTGAAAAAAACAACAGATCTGAGTCACTTCTGCCTGGAAATGTGAACTCAGCCCAAAGGTCCCCATGCCCAATGACAACTGTCAGCTAGAAGTGTGTAAAGCCCCCAGAGATGAGCGGTGGAGCCGGAGTTCAGAATTAATCACCCAGCATTGACTGGTTTTGTAGATAAATGCCATCAATTCCTCATAGCAATGTTCCAACATCCAGAGTAAAAGTTCCCAGGCTGTGTCCCTGCAGTGCACAGGAACCTTATGAACCCCCACAGGGCAGGAGAAGATCTGGAGGAACAGATGTGCAGATACTTTTGACCGTGACGTGTCGGTGGACTTTGGATATGTGACTCTCTCTCGGGGTCAGTTTCAGAACTACCGAAACTACCTTAGAATGGACAGATCTCTCTCTCTCTCTGTCTCTCTCTCTCTCTCTCTTTCTCTCTCTCTCTGTCTCTCTCTCTCTCTCTCTGTCTCTCTCTTTCTCGCTCTCTCTGTCTCTCTGTCTCTGTCTCTCTCTCTGTCTCTCTCTCTCTGTCTCTCTGTCTTTCTCTCTCTCTCTCTCTCTCTCTGTCTCTCTCTCTCTGTCTCTCTCTCTTTCTCTCTCTCTCTGTCTCTTTCTCTCTCTCTCTGTCTCTCTCTCTTTCTCTCTCTCTCTCTCTCTCTCTCTCTCTCTCTCTCTCTCTCTCTCTCTCTCTCTCTCTCGCTTGGATCAGATGGCACCAAAAGGCCATAAATCAGAGTTCAGGCTTTTAATGTGCTTTCATGCATGACCTCAGGGGTCAGTTTGTGTGTGTGTGTGTGTGTATGTGTGTGTGTGTGTATGTGTGTGTGTGTATTGAGAGGGGGCTCTCAGTGGGAAAAGTCTCTGTGAACAGACTCTCGCCAGTCTCTCTGCAAAGATCAGGGGTGAGTGGAGAGGGGGCAGTAGAGAGGACACAGGATGGAGAAGAGAGGGGAAAGGAGGAAGGAGACGGGACAGGAGAGAGGAGAGAGGAAAGGAGGAAGGAGACAGGACAGGAGAGAGGAGAGAGGAGAGAGGAAAGGAGGAAGTAGACGGGACAGGAGAGAGAAGAGAGAGGAGAGACCACTCTCTTTTACTAGGTTTGAGTTTGTGTGAGAAGTGTTTAACAGGCTCTAACAGGATCATTAAAAACACACAGGTGTGTGTAAACATTTTTGAATACCAAACGTCTTCATGAAAATATGGCGTTTTATTAAATGTGTCCTTCCGCTAGCATCTGCTGCATGTGCGTCTCCTGCAGATCAAAGCCACTTTGGGGTGTGTCCTAACCCACAGATCTGGGCTGCAGTTCTTCCATTTTTAACTCTGAGCATCTTCATCAAAGCTGCCTTCAACCTCCTCCCCCTCCCCCTCCCCCCATAATAACAGCTGAAGAAAGTCTGTCTGGAGAGTGGGAGTCCAGCGTCCAGATGCTCAGCTCCTGGTAAACAGCAGTGGAACCACCGAAATCCTGTTGAAATAATACATTTAAAATACTTTCCATGAAAGACCTGGGAGCGAATGGCATTAAGCTGTGTAAATGTGATTAGAGTTATTATGAGTGATGTCACAACCATGAAAACATTTGTATGTGACCACCTTACAGCAGTTAAGCCACTCCCACTCTGCCTCCTTATTTCTGACAATAACTTTGATGGAGACACACAGTGTAAAATTAAGCTTATAGCAATGTAGCCCCGCCCAAGTCCATCTAGAACAGTGTAGCCCCGCCCAAGTCCATCTAGAGGAGCGTAGCCCTGCCCAAGTCCATCTAGAACAGTTTAGCTCCGCCCAAGGGCAGTGTAGCCCCGCCCAAGTCTATCTAGTGCAGTGTAGCTCCGCCCAAGAGCAGTGTAGCTCCACCTAAGTCCATCTAGTGCAGTGTAGCCCAGCCCAAGTACATCTAGAGCAGTATAGCCCCGCCCAAGTCCATCTAGTGCAGTGTAGCCCCGCCCAAGTCCATCTAGAGCTGTATAGCCTCGCCCAAGTCCATCTAGAGCAGTAGCCCAGCCCAAGTCCATCTAGAGCAGTGTAGCCCCGTCCAAGTCCATCTAGAGCAGTGTAGCCCCGTCCAAGTCCATCTAGAGCAGTGTAGCCCCGCCCAAGTCCATCTAGAGCAGTGTAGCCCCGTCCAAGTCCATCTAGGGCAGTGTAGCCCCGCCCAAGTCCATCTACAGCAGTGTAGCCCCGCCCAAGTCAATCTAGAGCAGTGTAGCCCCGCCCAAGTCAATCTAGAGCAGTGTAGCCCCGTCCAAGTCCATCTAGAGCAGTGTAGCCCCGTCCAAGTCCATCTACAGCAGTGTAGCCCCGCCCAAGTCCATCTACAGCAGTGTAGCCCCGCCCAAGTCAATCTAGAGCAGTGTAGCCCCGTCCAAGTCCATCTAGAGCAGTGTAGCCCCGCCCAAGTCCATCTAGAACAGTTTAGCTCCGCCCAAGTCCATCTAGAGCAGCGTAGCTCCGCCCAAGTCCATCTAGAGCAGCGTAGCCCCGCCCAAGTCCATCTAGAGCCGTGTAGCCCCGCCCAAGTCTAATCTAGTGCAGTGTAGCTCCACCCAAGGGCAGTGTAGCCCCGCCCAAGTCCATCTAGAGCAGTGTAGCCCAGCCCAACTCCATCTAGAGCAGTGTAGCCCTGCCCAAGTCCATCTAGAGCAGTGTAGCCCCGCCCAACTCCATCGAGAACATTGTAGTCCCGCCCAAGTACATCTAGAGTAGTGTAGCCCCACCCAAGTCCATCTAGAGCAGTGTAGCCCTGCCCAAGTCCATCTAGAACAGTGTAGTCCTGCCCAAATCCATCTACAAGAGTGTAGCCCCGCCCAAGTCCATCTACAAGAGTGTAGCTCCAGGTCTCCGTTTAAGATGATCAGGTCTGTGCTTCAGACGATCAGTTATTGGATCCGATCCAATTACAGAACCAGGTCATTTACTCAGTGCTGTATTTTCTGGAAATTCCACTGGATTCCTAGATATTTAGCACTTTGTTTTATAACATACTGCATTTCTCTTAAGTGTGGTGCTTCAGTGAAGCTGGAGCGTCCTATGAGGGGTCCACAGGGTCCACAGTGTCCTAAAAGAAATCAACTCCATCTAAGAGACGAAGTAACACACAGTCTCTCATTACACCACCCACTAATCACAGTGAGCTCTCATTACACACCCTGCTAATTTCCTGATTAGTCTGAGGAGACATGAGGAGTGTGTGTGTGTGTGTGTGTAAGATGAAATGTAAAAAGATCTAACAAATATGTCTCACAAAACACCTCCCTGTCCTTAATCGATCTGATCCAGTTGTTTCTGAGCTGGACCCGAACTCCTGGAGCCCAAAGTAAAACACGGTTGGAAAAATGTTGGGTCGGCATGGTGTTGCAGCAGGTAGGTGTTGTAGTCACACAGCTCCAGGGTCCTAGAAGTTGTGGGTTTGAGTGACTGTCTGTGAGGAGTGTGGTGTGTTCTCCCTGTGTCTGCATGGCTTTCCTCCAGGTGACTGTGAGGAGTGTGGTGTTTTATCCGTGTCTGCGTGGGTTTCCTCCGGGTGATTCTGTGAGGAGTGTGGTGTGTCCTTTCTGTGTCTGTGTGGGTTTCCTCCGGGTGACTGTCTGTGAGGAGTGTGGTGTGTTCTCTCTGTGTCTGCATGGGTTTCCTCCGGGTGACTGTCTGTGAGGAGTGTGGTGTGTTCTCCCTGTGTCTGCGTTGGTTTCCTCCGGGTGACTGTCTGTGAGGAGTGTGGTGTGTTCTCTCTGTGTCTGCGTGGGTTTCCTCCGGGTGACTGTCTGTGAGGAGTGTGGTGTGTTCTCCCTGTGTCTGCGTGGGTTTCCTCCGGGTGACTGTCTGTGAGGAGTGTGGTGTGTTCTCCCTGTGTCTGCGTGGGTTTCCTCCGGGTGACTGTCTGTGAGGAGTGTGGTGTTTTCTCCCTGTGTCTGCGTGGGTTTCCTACAGGTGACTGTCTGTGAGGGGTGTGGTGTGTTCTCTCTGTGTCTGCATGGGTTTCCTCCGGGTGACTGTCTGTGAGGAGTGTGGTGTGTTCTCTCTGTGTCTGCGTGGGTTTCCTACAGGTGACTGTCTGTGAGGAGTGTGGTGTGTTCTCCCTGTGTCTGCGTGGGTTTCCTCCGGGTGACTGTCTGTGAGGAGTGTGGTGTGTTCTCTCTGTGTCTGCGTGGGTTTCCTCCGGGTGACTGTCTGTGAGGAGTGTGGTGTTTTCTCCCTGTGTCTGCGTGGGTTTCCTCCGGGTGACTGTCTGTGAGGAGTGTGGTGTGTTCTCCCTGTGTCTGCGTGGGTTTCCTCCGGGTGACTGTCTGTGAGGAGTGTGGTGTGTTCTCCCTGTGTCTGCATGGGTTTCCTCCGGGTGACTGTCTGTGAGGAGTGTGGTGTGTTCTCCCTGTGTCTGCGTGGGTTTCCTCCGGGTGACTGTCTGTGAGGAGTGTGGTGTGTTCTCCCTGTGTCTGCGTGGGTTTCCTCCGGGTGACTGTCTGTGAGGAGTGTGGTGTGTTCTCCCTGTGTCTGCGTGGGTTTCCTCCGGGTGACTGTCTGTGAGGAGTGTGGTGTGTTCTCCCTGTGTCTGCGTGGGTTTCCTCTGGGTGCTCCGGTTTCCTCTCATGCTCCAAAAACCATAGGTGGATTGGAGACTCAAAAGTGTTACTGTGAGTGTTTGTCATCCTACAAAGGACTGGTGCACCCTTCAGGGGGCAGACAGCAGACGTTTCTTGAGAACCTAAAGGAGTGAGAAGAAAAGAGGCGGGGCTAAAAGGCCACTAATTTTGCTCTTTAAATAAACAACACTGGGACCTAATAAAACTTCATTGACTTTAGAAACCGAGCAAGACTCTGTCATCACTTGCTTCATTCAGGAGCAGACTTTAATTGCCGTGTTTTTGACAGGGGTCTATTATCATCATAAAGAGCCTTTTCCTTCTTTAAACACAGAGCAAAAAAATAGCAAAGTGCAAGAAGAAATGAAGAGAGAAGGAACAAGGAGAGAAACGTAACAGAGGGAAGAAAAGAACAACAGAAAGACACTTAGAGACTGAAGAGTCAACATTCCCAACAGCTGTAGAAACAGTAATTGGACACTGACACACAAACTGTGTGTGTGTGTGTGTGTGTTTGTTTGTCCGTATGTGTGTGTGTGTGTGTTGAGGGTCATATCCTAACCCCCCAAAATTCCCAGCCCAAAATATACCAACAAGCACCAACACCAACACACTACACTCACAAACTTAGTCATGTTTAAAATATGTTTTAATAATCCACACTCATTCATTCATTGTCTGTAGCCTTTTTCCACTTCAGGGTCGCGGTGGGTCCGGAGCCTACCCAGAATCACTGGGCACAAGGCAGGAACACACCCTGGAGGGGGCGCCAGTTCTTCACAGAGCGACACACACTCACACATTCACTCACACCTACGGACACCTTTAAGTCTCCAATCCACCTACCAACGTGTGTTTTTGGAGCGTGGGAGGAAACTGGAGCACCCGGAGGAAACCCACGCAGACACAGAGAGAACACACCACACTCCTCACAGAAAGTCACCCGGAGGAAACCCACACAGACACAGGGAGAACACACCACACTCCTCACAGACCGTCACCCGGAGGAAACCCACGCAGACACAGGGAGAACACACCACACTCCTCACAGACAGTCACCCGGAGGAAACCCACGCAGACACAGAGAGAACACATCGCACTCCTCACAGACAGTCACCCGGAGGAAACCCACACAGACACAGAGAGAACACACCACACTCCTCACAGACAGTCACCCGGAGGAAACCCACGCAGACACAGGGAGAACACACCACACTCCTCACAGACAGTCACCCGGAGGAAACCCACGCAGACACAGGGAGAACACACCACACTCCTCACAGACAGTCACCTGGAGGAAACCCACGCAGACACAGGGAGAACACACCACACTCCTCACAGACAGTCACCCGGAGGAAACCCACGCAGACACAGGGAGAACACACCACACTCCTCACAGACAGTCACCCGGAGGAAACCCACGTGGCCACAGGGAGAACACACCCAACACGTGTTATAGAGCTTGGCCTTGTTTCTCCTATAGTGCCCTGAAATGTCATGCAGGGATGTTGTTTCAGCCCAAATGGGCTTTGCACTATTTCTCAAACCCAATGCCTCAATGGCCATATCCTGCACCCTCTCACATTTTCATAACATTTATTTCACCTTCACGTGACTAAACTCAGCATGTGTTGTGTCTCCGGTGTTGACCCGAGGAGGACGGGTGGGTACCTTCTTCGCTGAGGGACTTTTTCCTGACACTGTGGCCCTCGACTCATAGGAGTCTTGGACTCTGATCTCTGTAAAGTTGCGTTGTGACGACTTTCTGTTGTGGAATGTGTTCATAAATACATTTTAATAGATCGATTGATTGAAAAAATAAGACTAAGTAACCCCTAATGTGTTTCTAACCTGGTAAAGGACAGGAATATACAATAGATAATGGGCTATTTAATGCTAATCCCAAGGCCTTTAGTGTCTCATAAGAGGCTTGAAAACACAGAGAGGTCAGTAACTGTGGTCAGGAACCACTGCTGAATATTGACTGGTGGAAAATGGCCTCGAGGGAGTCCTTCACTTAAAGCAGCAAATGGCTTTTAACACAGCACTCGTTACGCTAGCGATTGCCCACAAACCAGTGTGTTTGGACAGGAGTTCCCAGGAGGAACGAGGGTCAGGTTTCAGTGGGAAACAGCATTGGGGGGTGGGGGGGGGGGGTGGGGTTGGAGCAGCTGGGGGGCAAATCTGGGACTGACTGAGGTGGTCTTCTAAAGGGGTTTGGAGGGGGGTTAATGTGGTGATTAGCCCTTTGGGGCAGCAGCAGCCCAATGCGGAGGTGAAAATCCACCTTGAAGATTATCATCAGAGATTGAGGCACAGATTATGAACATAACCACAGTCCTGGAGCTCAGGGGGGTGGGGGAAGACCTTCGGAAAGAGCACTGAACTCCTACTGAACTTAAATACCTGTACATAGGGGAGCGTTCACAGATTTAAAGAACTGAACTGAAGGGAGTTAGACAGGGATTTTCTCCCCCTTTCACTGCAAGAACAGTCTCTGAACGAATCTCCACTAGATGCTGAGACATGGCTGTGAGGATCTGATGGCATTCTCCTTAATAGAGCAGCGTTAGCATGTAGCACTACTCTTATAGACGCCATTAGAGATATCTGAGGCTATCGTTTGCGTGGACACAGCACCTGCTTCATTTCTTCATTTTGGAGGAACAGTAAATAAAGGAAAGTGTGTCTCTATCCTTCGGAATAGTTTTGAAAGTGAGATTTAAATGTAAAAATACCATTTTTAAAAACCCGTTTAATACCTTTGAGGGTTTACGACGCTGTAGCTGACCCTTGGCAGTGAAAAGTGCTTCTCTGTGGAGATTAAAGCTGTGTCTTGGGGCTTCACTTTAAAGCAGCTGAAGGTGTGTGTAATAACGGTCGAAGAGGTCAGTGGTCAACAACAGCAACATCTGCAGCATTGTGAGAGCCACACCTGGTCTAAGGAGGTCTGTTATTGTTAGTGTGTGTGTGTGTGTGTGGTTCACACAGCTTTCCTCCAGATGGACTTCAGTGTGAGTCAGAGACGCCGCGACTTCACACACAAGTGCTGCGGGGCATATCTGTCTGCGGATTATATGTGCGTCTGTGTGTTGTGTGGCGGTTGTCTTGTAAGTAACTGGTTTCCAGGTGAAAAGAGGGAGGGAAGAGAATGTACAGATGAAAGTCTGTAGACACCAGCTGTATATGTGTCCCATTGAACCTACATTCACCGAGCTCAATGCCATGTGTCAGAGAGAGAGAGAGAGAGAGAGAGAGAGAGAGAGAGAGAGAGAGAAAATGTCTATAAAGCTGATCTACTTTAAAAGTAATGGCGCCCCCTTTTGAGCAACGGCGATGCTGCACCAGTCCGAGAAATGTGCCTCTGTGTTGTTTTAATAAGAATCGTATTTTTGTGGTAATATGGAAAAAGGAGCCGTTAATTAATGACTGTTCAAACTTTCTGAAGGACTTTAAGGAGAAATGCAGTGGAGCTGATGATGTCTGTGATAAAAACACACTTTGATTAATGCATTACTCCCTCAGAGCTGAGAATGAGAGACAAAGGCTGCGTACGAAATCGCGTGCTTCACACTGAACAGTACGCAACAGCAGTACGCGAGAATGACCAGGGCGTCTGAATACATAAAAGACTGAAAAGTCCCCGGGTGACGTACTTCATCGGGAGAGATGTTGAAGTATGCAGCCCCAGCACACTCCAGTCCTATCCCATGATTCCACTGGAGCTGCGGCGCTTAGAAAGAAAAATGGCGGGAAACAGGGAGCTGGCATTTTACAGGTGTATGATAGAACAATACAAATAAAAAAAACTTTATGAGTAACTCTGTGGAAAACAACAAACCCATTTTGCTTGTTGTTTAAAGTGATATTAACGTAACTTGCGCATTTTTAAAGCTGTTATAAGTGAAGGCTAGTGATACTTACATTTCTCCTGAGGTAAAAAATTAATACATTCTTCAGAGTGTGTTTTTCCAGAGCTGCTGCACGATGATGTTTCAGTGTGGAGTTAGAATCCATGGGGGAAGAGCCCCGGTAAATTTAGCAAAAAATACTAAATTAAAACCATAGAGTTGGCGAACCGGGCTTTTAGCGACTAGTGGGACTTTTGTCGTTGGTGCTGTGATGTCATAGGTCAAAGGACATTGGTAAGATGGCGGACGTAGTGCGTTTGAGGTTGCGTGGATACTGCACGATTGGTCGCACTGTACAAGTATGTGATTTCGGATGCAGCCAAAGATTCTGTAAACAGTAAAGATACAGATAGAAAAAATGATATTGTCCGTTCCGTATTGCAACAGTGCTTTATTTCTTCATAAAATGTCAGACAAAAAACAAAGAAGAATCTTTTTGTGGTGTTCAGCTCAGAGAGAAAGTTCCAGAACATGTCTCTGCCGTTTGTTTACTTTGGGGTTGCTTTGAATTCACTATGAAACATAAAGGCATGTTAAATCTAGTGGACGTAGGGGTTATTTCTGGGTCTGAGAGCGCTGGGGGATGTTCTAAGACACTTTTACAGAAAGCGGATTAGTAAGAAACATCTGACGAATAAACAGACGAATAATCTCAGAATAATATTCCAGAACATACAGGTGCTGGCTGATATTTTCTAGCTGAGGTTTGTTTGGGCTTTTTTTTTCTCCACTAGTTTTAACTGGTACATGGGAGGAAGACATTGACGTCAACCATTTTAAGGTGGAACGGTGTGTTTGAGGAGAAAAATGACTGTCATTTGTACGCAGCTGAAGTGTAGGCTTTTATTCACTGTGTGAATTACCACAGAAACTCGTAACTCGAGCTGTTTAGTTTTGTAACACTTTCAGTAATGGAGTTAGCATTCTCACAAATTTAGAGTCAGTTCCACCTTAAGTAATTTGTAGCCGTCACTCACTTAGAGAGCAAGAATAGAGCAACGTCCTCATCTCTTTTCATGTTTTTCAAAATTCTGAGCCTCTCCACCATCCAAATGTCCGTGTCAGAGAGAGAGAGAGAGAGAGAGGCCTGAGGCATTTCGTACCAAGACACTTACTTTGTTTCCCATTTACAGAGCCAGGGCTGCATACAAACACTGGAGCTTTTTCCAGCACAAACAGAGCCGAGAGGAAACATTCTCTGAATTTTATAAAAAGTGTTTAGGATTAAAATTAAACATCACCTTTAAATAACTTTGGGACAAATTCATTCTTTAAACCTTTTCATTTGATATTTGTGTTAACGACCCGCCTTCAGAGCGAGCGTCTCTGATCAGAGCGTGTGGAGAAGGACCCCTGAGCAGTGTGTGAGGACGCAGCAGGACGGTGAGTGAAAAAGGCCAGAGGCTCTAGTTGCTCTTAGCCATGCTTTTGCCTTTGAGCTCGGCCAGTTTTCCGGTCACAAAGTTCCACTTGAAGGAAGGAGTGTCATTGTTAGCTCCTCCCAGAGAGGCGTACTTAGAGAAGCTGTTGCCACGCCCCCCTCCTTCTCCTCCTGCCTCGTTCTCTATCCCTCCCTCATCCCCTTCCTCTCTGCCCTGCCCCTCCGGCCCAGGCTGTGCCCCTCCCTCGTCTCCTGCATCGGTCCCTGAGGCAGATGCTTCCTCGGCCTGTTTCATAGCGGCTGCCTGGTGCCACTTGGTGGCAAAATTATCCCAGAATCCTGTGCCTCGTTTGTTGGGTCGTGGTGGCTCCTCTGGCTTCATGGCCAGCGGACTGCGGAGAGATAACAATAACAAGAAACAAACAATTACACTGGCCGATTTAAAGGAAACACATCTTTTATCTTTAATTCCACTGTGCAGAACCATGTGCCCCAGGGACGTAAATAGCCCAAGTTTCTGGAGCATGTGCCCTAGGAGAATGTTGCCTTGCCCCACTAAAATCACAGCAGTAACTGTTTAAAAGTAAGTCAGCCACACAACAGAAAGATAATGACAGCTCATAGTGACATCATTTAGTTATGATCACTTATAATTATGTGTTTGTGTGTGTGTGTGTGTGTGTGTGTGTCTCAGAGGAAGAAAGGTGGAGGCAGCTTTGGCAAATGGTGCACAACTGAGGAGGTTTAAACTGTTCCTGTTTTGATTTGCTCAAGAAAATGCACATAAACTGTATGAATTGCAGTTACTAGAAATATATATAGTATTTATTCAACTATTAGATTAAGGGATTAAGCCTAGTCCTTCACTACACAAAACATTTAGAATAGAGTTCTTCCATTCAAAGCAGGATATGGTCCAGGACTAAGATTAATTATGGCCTGGGAAACCACCCCTTAGTGTTAAACAGTTCTGCCCTGTGACCGATTGTCATATGGAGGGCCCCCGCTCTGTTTGTGCCCCTCCTACCTCTGTGTGAAGTGAATGAATTGTGGTGAATGTGTTGAAATTAACGTCACTCACTGGTCAGGTACAGGTTGGGGGTCAGGCTCTGCCTCCAGAAGCTGATGCTCATCATCTTTGTTGAAGAAAGAGGTCACATTTTTCCAGCCTTTGGCCCCGACTCCCTGCATCTGAAAGAAAGGCACCCGCTGTCACTGCACAGCTCAGCACGCTTAGAGGAGAACACTAACTGCCTTATGTTGGCTCACAGATGCCTCGCTGCATTATGGGGTAGAGGAAGGACTAGCGTACTCACCCAGAGAGAGAGAGAGAGACAGAGAGGGAGACAGGGTGATGTCTATGGGTGTAATAGTGGTTGGTGTGAACTGTCTTACTCTTTTAGCGAGCTGAGTGACCGTTACTGGCCCTTCGTCCGGCTGCACTGGCGTCAGGTCTTCAGCCACCTCACACACCTGCGACAAGGAAAGGTGCAGTTACAATAGAGGTTCACGGCTAGGGTCCGAGAGCACAGTGAAGGTGATGTGAGAACTGTCCTTACTGAGACCAGACTAACTTCAGTTATCACTGAATGTGTCTGAATGAAGGTGAAGTATAATTTTAAAAAAGTGTTTACGAAGCCCCAGTGTCTGTAAATGGGTAAAAAACAAAGGTCCAGTGCTAGGCTTTCTCTCTCTCTGCTCACGGCAGAGAAACACCATCTGGAGGTTTTTAGACAACGGAGAGACTCCAAACGCTGAAAAGCACCAACCGAGATGAGGATGTTGCTCTATTCCTGCTCCATGGGGGGTAACACTGACTTATTTTTGCTGTTACAGTTACATTACTTAAGGTGGAACTGACTCTAAATTCAGGAGAGCGCTAACTGCATGAAAGTAAACGCAGAGAGAAAGGCTACAACTCAAGTCACAAATGAGTTTCTGTGGGAATTCAAACAGTGAATAAACACTTAGAGACAATTTACACTTCAGCCGCGTACAGACAGTCGTTTCCCCCTGAAATATAACTTTTCTGAACGTAAACAAACCAGAGAACAGCGTCTGGTTGTGGGAACAATTATAGATGTTCCCTTTAACTGATGGGAACTTACTTTTGTTAGTTTAGTCCCAGATCAAGTCACACGTTTCATTTCAACACTGGCAATAAACAGTAACATTTCTCAAGAGCAATTCCTGAGGGGGATGAGATATATTGGTGTGTCATTGGTTATGTTTTGTTTGTGTGTTTCTAATCCTGCAAAAGAAAAATGAAGAACGACAGAGACATAAAACAAAAGCAAATTAAAATATCTGCCGCTGTCACTTGATTCTAGAAAAAAAGTGTTTTCTTTTAGAAGTGTGAGGAGATTTTTTATCTATAATGGAGTCAACTCTGCCCCCTCCTGGATGTGTTCCTGCCTTGCACCCGGTGATTCTGAGTAGCCTCCACCGCCCTGAACTGGATAATGGTTACAGACAGACTCTCTGTTTGTCATCTTCAACTAGAAAAGCTATTTTTTTTTTTTTATTACTGTAAAGTCTTAAATAAATGTTTAAACTTATTTTCCATGAGGAGTCGACTCCTAAGAATCGAATCGTTCAGCGTGTAGGAGGCCAACAATTCAAAGTGTCAAAACAACTCGAGGACAAAAGCCCATATTACTTAAAACACGCGCAACTGGCAACCATCTTGATGGTAGTGGAGGCAGTGGAGCAAACCACTGTGAGGCCGATGAAGGGGTAACGAAGTCCTTCAAAACCTAAAAATGAAAATTATGTCTATAATTAGCACTAATATTTTAATTTATATTGCTAATTATTATATAATTCTATATACTTAAATATACAATGATTACTGGAGGGACAAATCTCTGTTTTTCCCAGGATGCGGGGATACGTTCACCCCATCCCCCTTGGGATTTCTACCCCCTGAAATGGAAGGCTGAGGAGAAGTTCGGCCGCTAATCTCCTGATACTATGTCTCCATCTAGTGGCTCTTTTATGTAATCGGCATATATCAGCCATTCAGACTGAAACAGCCACAGTAACAAACCCCAACCAGAACCACCATTTTACACCTCTGATATTGTTAGGATGTACCACACATGAAAGTGACCCAAATATGATTTTAAAAAGTCAGATTCAAAGCAATTTGTGCAGTTCACACAGGATTTGGGCCACTTTTCCCTGATTGTGAAATGCGCTAAGAGCCCATGCTAGGTCACGACAAAATAAAAGTCTCAGTAAATTAAATTTAAACCATTTAAACTAGAAGCGTGTTTTTTTACAGTAATTGTTGGCAGGTCAAAGTGCAGAGCGAACCCATTACAAGTGAGAAAAGAGCAGAAGTGCCCAATTATATACATTATACATACATTAAATATTTATAATCATGGATACAGTGTGGGGATGGAATAAATATTTGTTGAAGGTATTATTTTATTTTTATTTTTTTTGTGTGATATGTCACACTGTTGAACAGAGCAAACATAAATCGGCTCCTGTTTTGAAAGATATTTAATCCTTTACAGCCATCTCTTTTGGCTCTCTTGATTTTTTATATTTATCTCTTTCATTTACTTCTGATCACTTTTTCTTTTACAAAGCACCACACCAACAACCCCTAAAAAAAACAAACAAACAAACAAACAACTAAATAAGGTTAAACACTGCAGCCCTCTGTATTGGATGGTCTTTTATACAGGAATCAAGCAGGTGTCCCCAGTCGGTACTGATTGGTGCAGGGGAGTCTGGGAAATGGAGTTCTGAGAGCTGGCAATTGCCCCCTACTGGTGGCATATGGCATCGCCTGGCTCTCTACATCATTAGCACCAGAAGCTAAACCACACTTTTCCTTATTTTCTGTCGTTAAGAGTGTAGTTTAGGTTCGGTTTAGAGTTTAGTAGTAGTTTTTTAAAACTTGCTGCTGAAGTCAAATCAAATTCTTTCCACTTCCACGTCAAGATAGTCTTCGCAAAATAGATCCAAGGATTAAAAAGTCTAAGAAAACCAGTGCCCAGAGGAAGGAAATTGGCACCACAGATATTTGCAACACTTGAAATGTTGTGCACGGACTAAATTTCATAATAGTTGTTAGAAGACGCTGTGGCATTGTTCCAGTAAATCCACTTGTCCCATGTGAAAAATATCCTATTTCTGACCTTTAATAACTCACAGAGCTAGAGTTAAAGCTAGGGTTTGAGTTGAGGCCAGGCTTAAGGCTTTTTTACACTGGTAACTGGTGACCAGAGGTGAGCAGTAACGCACTACATTTACTCTGTTACATTTACTTGAGTAATTTGTGCTTATGAGAGTAGTTTTCAGGCAAGATATTTTTTACTTGAGTAAATTTGTGAAGGAGAAGCGGTACTTTTACTCCGTTACATTGAGGTACATTCTTCTCGCTACTCTCTACTTATATTTATCTAGATATCTGTCCTATGCACCAACTCATTGTTTTGCTTGGTAGCCACTATCGCCGTTTGACTCGGTTTCACTAATCAAACAGAGCCGAGCCGTCACGTGACCGCACACAAAATCCCCGCTGCAAACACACAGGTTTAAAATGGTTTATATGAACATATGTACATTCTCGTGATGGGAATTTCGGCTCTTTTTGGGGAGCCGGCTCTTTCGGCTCCTAAATGGCTCTTTGTTTTACCACTTATTTCCACTGGTACAGAACAATATTACCTACATTTTACATGACGATATGGACACAATATTATTTTTCAATATTAAAAATAATAAATAGTGTTGGGGCGACACGGTGGTGCAGCAGGTAGTGTCGCAGTCACACAGCTCCAGGAACCTGGAGGTTGTGGGTTCGATTCCCGCTCCGGGTGACTGTCTGTGAGGAGTTGGTGTGTTCTCCCCGTGTCCGCGTGGGTTTCCTCCGGGTGCTCCGGTTTCCTCCCACAGTCCAAAAACACACGTTGCAGGTGGATTGGCGATTCGAAAGTGTCCGTAGGTGTGAGTGAATGTGTTGCCCTGTGAAGGACTGGCGTCCCCTCCAGGGTGTATTCCCGCCTTGCGCCCGATGATTCCAGGTAGGCTCTGGACCCCCCGCGACCCTAAATTGGATAAGCGGTTACAGATAATGGATGGATGGATGGATGGATAAATAGTGTTGCAACGGCCAATTGTTTTTATGGCTGTCTTGTAATAACTCACTGATTGCACTCACACATTCAATTGTATAAATAACTGTATTTTTATTTAAACACCTTAATAAAAAATCACTTGTAAAATCTGAAATACAGCCAATGGAACCCAGAAGGTAGATATTACAGCTTATTAAATTAAATATTCATCCATTTCTGGGAAATAAAATAAACAAATACTATGCAAAGTGCAAAACAGCAGCATTCAACGGTAGTGATTAAAACAACCACAACTGTCAACAAACATTTAACTGATTTAACATTTTCTTCAACTATTTTTTGGAAGGCAGATTGGCCTTACAAGATTCACTTACAAGAGCCGGCTCTTTGAACCGGTTCGTTCGCGACCGACACATCACTAGTACAGACGGCCTTTTTCCCTCTTGTTCTCATTCCTTGTAACCTGTAACTATTGAGCCAGTTGTTTTGTTAACAAAGTTATTTTGGCTGAATTTTATTTGTTAGTTTGTAAAGATTTAATTTATCATTGTTAATCGTTTAAGAGCTATTCTCTGGCTCTGAATTTGTTTGTTGCTGTTTAATATTTGTGTGCACTCGTGTGTATTATTTGACGTCCTGATTATTAAACAAAGAGGTTACTCAGCAGTTACTCAGTACTTGAGTATTTTTTTTTTTCATTTAGTAGTTTTTACTCTTACTCAAGTAATTAATTGGGTGGCTACTTTTTATTTTAACTTGAGTTATATTGTTCTAAAGTAACAGTATTCTTACCTGAGTACAATTTTTGTCTACTCTTCCCTCCTCTGTTTGTGACCAACAAAAACTGAACTACATCGAGCCCGGGCAGACAAAGTGAAATAAAAACGTAAATGTCCAGAGTGTTTTAAAGTCAAACCAACAAACACAACCCAAAAGAACAGCAGCCACAGAGAAGACAATGAAGGTTTTAGAAAGGTAAGGTGACATAAGGTTGTCAGTGGCTAACACTAACATTATTAATAATTTATGTCGGCCTCTACAGAAGCAGTGTTTTTATTTTTACACCACAGAGAGAACACAATAACCCGTAGTTCACCCTCGATATCTTCACTTTCCCAATCCTTAGTTACTTCTCAGTAATTAATAATCATAACTAAATATATTTAGATTAATAACGGAATAAAATAGCTGCATGTAACTTATAATAGATGTATATTTACAAATCAGGCCCTAAACCCTGTTCTCGTCTTCTACACGTTGACATCCATAAACATATGGACAGTTTGTGGAAACTTCGCTGCCTGCTAATCTGCAGCTGTCTCGGTTTCAGAGACGAGGCCGACTGCTCCAGTGTCTGCGTGAAATGAACTGCACTGTCCACTCTCCGTTGTCCTGGATAAAATTTGGGATGGTACTGAGGATACAGTTTGGCATCAAGTTCCAAGAGGCCTTGAAGAACTATGCCCTCAAACAGTTGCGACTCAAACCAGCAGCAATCTGTCTGACCACAACACTGGGCACTTCTTAAAGGATGACCATACATCCTCTTTTTACATCCACGTTCACTCTCGGGAGCCGGATTTTTCAAATCACATTTAAATAATGGTATCTCCTTTTCTACTTTGTCTGTTCTCATAAAACAAAACAAACACAGAGCAGAGTACTGAAGCAATGCTGAACATGACTTCATTTTCTCGCTGTCTCGCTGTTTGATCACACAGGCTTAACCAGCGACTCCTGATGCTTAAAAGTACATCTACGATTGTGTGGAACTGCAGTTCTCTCTGGTTTGTTTATGTTCAGAAGTTCAGTCTTTTATTCAATGTTTGAATTACCATAGAAACTCATTTGTAACTTTAGTTGTTTTGTTTTGAAGCAGTTTTGCTCTGTGTTGCTTTCATGCAGTTAGTGTTCTCCTGAATTCAAAGACATTTAAACCTTAAATGATCCAAAACACCAAAAATAAGTCAGTGTTATCCCTCTATGGAGCAGGAATAGAGCAACATCCTCATCTCGGTTGGTGCTTTTCAGTGTTTGGAGTCTCTCCGTTGTCTAAAAACCAGCAGAGAGAGATAAAGCCTAGCACCGGACCCAGACACTTTGTTTTTTTACCCATTTACAGACACTGGGGCTTCGTAAACACATTAGAGCGGTTTCCAGAGCAGCACATGGAGAGGACACACACTCAGAGCTTTATACACAGGTTTTTTTTTTTTTAATTACAGTTGTGAACATCACATTTAAGGCCAACTTACCTCTTCAACTGGGTCTTCCTCTGCGTCTGGGTTAAAGGTTTTCATGACCTTGCTCTTGTACACCTTAAACAGTGGATTCATGATGATTCCTTCTGAAGTCTGCGCCAAAAAGAGAAGTGGTAAGAGTCCTGTTAAAAAAAAAAATAGGAGTTTCCTCAAGCCACCATCAACAGGATCCTGCTCTAGTTTAAGACTCTGAGGGTCTCAGAAGTGTCAGAGGTCCATGTGTAAAAGTGTCCAAACATCACTCAATGGTAAATTCTGGGAAATATTGGTGTTTAAAGTCCAGCTGCAGCTTAGAGCTACTTCATGGCATCATATGTGTTCAGAAAACGCTGCCTGGTAACTGAACTGGAGAAAGAGAGCAACAGTTACACTGCTGATCACAAACACCCACCCCCACACAAACACACACACACACACACACACAGTCATGGTTCAGGACCTCAGCATCGGTTACCTGGAAATAGGTGTGGATTACCTCATGAATACTTAAGCAGCCGCAGTGGAGAGCGGAGCTGGCGTTATTGTTCGGACGCGGGAGAACGACTCGTGCAACTCAACCCTGGTGTGGCCCTCAGTTCTGTCAGGATTTTGAGGGGTTTACAGACACCCCTTTATTTCATGAATCTTGCTTCTTTAACGTTTACACACACACACACACACACACACACACACACACACACAGACACTCTGTGTCTTTGGAAGATCTACACATTCTAATGTCACCATAACTGAGGCCAAACCCAGGCTAGAGTGGATAAACCCCCCTGGGATTAAATGCTGTTACAGCTGGCCTCTTCATATGCTCAGGAGTTGAATAAAAACCTTTCATTAGTGCTGCGTTTGTGCTCATTTGTACTTTGTAAAGAAATATTTGTTATATACAGGAATAGAAAGAAATATTTTTTAATTCATGAGAATATAGGGTCAGCAAAATTCATGAGTCAGTGACATCACCCAGCCTCAAAGTTTGACCCAGTGGCCAAATCACACCAAAGTGGTTTCAATATTTAGTGCTGCATTTGTGCTTCAGTGAAAGAACAAACCACGGTTCACGTTTAACACAGCACTAATGAATAGGTGTGAATTGTAGCTTGATGTCGGGCTGGGTGACTTCACTGACTCAAATAAATGTTGCTTGTTGATAAGTATAAGAGCACAAATATTTCTTTTATTTGCACAAACACAGCATTAACAAGACCATTTTGGTGCTATTTAGCCACTGATGTGATGGTGTGGGGGGGTGTGCGTACTATTTGCGTACTTACTTCATTCATTAATTCATCCATTATCTGTAACCTGGATCACTTCTGTCGTCACAGAGTGAGATTAGTGTCAAGTTTAAGATTTAGGTTAAGTTTTAGGGTTAGGGTTAGCTTTGGGATTAGGATTAGTGTTAGCATCAGTGTTAGCATTAGCGTTAGCATCAGCTAACACCTGGTTGTAAAATATCATTCAAAAACTGCAAAGTTATCTACAAATATTAGTAATTCAATATTTTCCAACACATTAGTTTCCTGCAGCTTGTGAGGAGTCACCTGATCAGGGACAAGCCGTCTCCTGACGATGGAAAATAGAGCTCATTAAAAATGCAGAAACCTGTAGGGATTCTTTTACCCAGAGGGCGTTAGCAACCGCACTGATAGTCTCCCCTCTGTTACACTGCGTATTATAAGGGGCTGTGGCCTGCTAGATGAAGATTAATATTCATTTCCACAGATTAATGTAATTTCAATAAGCTTTTTGCTAAATTCTTAACTATTCCAAGCTCTTCTCGCACATCTATGTGCATTTTAAAGCACATTGTCAGGTCTGAACTCATGGTAATTAGGAAGAAATAATAACAGTGGGTACATGGTGAGGTTGTGGTCCCATGGTTGAAAAAACGTAGCTAAAGTGCCCTCTAGGGTGGCAAAAACAAGACAAAGTGCCCTATTGGCTGCCATTCATAAGGCAAATAAATAACTGAGTGCCCTCTTGGGTGCTGTTTCTTGCGATTAATTATGATGATGTGCCTTTAGAGCAAGAAAATTCAATAACGTGTTTTAAGATGTGTTCTTATATCATTACATCATAGGTTTTGGCGCACTACTGGGGCCCATTGTGGTGCACTAAGTGCTCTGCTTATTTTTTTTCTGCTCCTTCCCTTCATGCACTCTGAGCATATTTTACCACTGAAGATGTCACATATTAATCATCTTTACAGGAAGATTGATCAGAGCAAGACATCCACAGCTCCAGATTAATAACCGAGGTGTAAGGGTTAACAGTCCTCTGAGTAATCGGTTTGACCTGAGCTTTGTAAACATGTTGTAGGAATGTAAGATCTGGACCGGGTTCGTTTTGAACAGACTCTGGACACAGTGCCCACTCCTGCATTCCTCGCTCTGACGGGTGGAGCGTCAGGTTTCGTCTCGGTTCAACAAACCCTCTGCATTATTCACACGGCCCTGGCCTCGCTGTTCAGACTCCTAAAATCTGACCCCTTATTTACATCCAGCCAATCACAGAGAAGGAGGAGAAATTAGGTTTGGGTATCCACTGTCCGCTAGGGGACATCAGTTGTACACTAGTCAGTGTGGTGCATTGTGGGATTGTTTGAGTGCACTGAAATTTAGGGCACAGTTTCAGACGCGCCGCAAGAGAGTGAAAACTTACAGCAGTCACGATCACTAGGGTTGAGGTGAATCACACTGACACCTAGAGGCCTGGATGTGTCAGAGGTTCTTTACCAAACCAGTTCTGAACATAGATTCTCCCAGGTATGGGACCCACTCTATGGAGCATAACCTGGTTCATTCAGGGACAATACAGCTGTTTGATTCTATATCTCATGTGAGCTTTACTTTATAGAAAACTTAAAAATGACTTTCTTAACTGTTCTTTGTTGCTCACTTATGATACTTATGTTGCTCTGTGTTTAAGCTTCAATAAATATCTCTACATCAGCTGAGGTCACTGTGAAAATGTAAATGTGATGTGAACTCACACCTCCAGCTGTTTCTGTGATGGTCAGCAGTGAGAGACAGTTTACCATGTTTCTGGTTTCAAACTTCTTCTTTCAGAAGCAGTTTCCTGATGTTTCAAAGCACAGCTTCTTTAAGTAAAGCGTAGATCGTGTAGCTGCATTAGTCTGGTTCTTCAGAGGAGAGAGAGATGAAAACTCTGCACCTTTCAGCACTGACCCTGCTCACACTGACCGGTATGAATTATTACTGCTCTATTAGTTTATAGCTTTCAGGAACAGGTAGAGCGTCCTAAAGGTCATCAATTAAAATCAATGTATTTAGTGGAAGAATCAAATAATGACGGCTTTGATACAGTTTATCAGTTGATAACGCAGTTTACCAAAAGTCCACTGGAGTAAAAGTGTAAAGTCCACACTGAGCGGTGTGAATTATTGCTGCTCTTTCAGTTTCTCACATGTTCCTTATAGAGGAGGGTGGAGAAGTCTCTTTTCAGGAAATCAATAATGTTGATTTTTAACCAATTAATATTTTTTATAGACAGTTTCAAAGATGGTTAACCCATTAAAACTACTCAGCACATGTATTCTGCCGACCTGCCTCACACTTTACACCGTGCTGCTTTGGGATCAGGTCACACCTCTGACTCTGGAGCTTCAGCTTTTTACTGTAGAGCAGAATGATCCAGAAATAGAACAGAACAGAGCTGTACATGCTTCAGTTCCCGTGCTGAGAGAAGCTGAATATTGTGATATTTGTTCTTCAACTTAAGCAGTTGTTTACAGGAGTAATTTTACAGTAGTTATTTTACAGGAACACCAATGTGAGGACGGGCTCAGGACACATGTTTATTTCTACTTTTAAGGAACCTCTTAGATTTTCTATCTGTAATGGGTCAGCTATCCGGATACAGAGTTGTAACTCAGATGGTAATAAACCCAAAGACAAATAGATTAACCGTATAAACATAGCACAAAATGTAAGGAAATGTGTGTTTAGTAGATTATTTCTTTGTTGTAACAGAGCTTCTTGGCAATAAATCTTATACCGTTGAAAACCTGTTAATTTCCCTTTTCAATGGTGCCACGTTTGTAAGGAACATGCATTTGTGGGAGGAGCAGTGGAGCTGAGTGTGTGGGAGGAGCAGTAGAGCTGAGTGTGTGGGAGGAGCAGTAGAGCTGAGTGTGTGGGAGGAGCAGTAGAGCTGAGTGTGTGGGTTGCACCCCTGAACAATTTGCCAAGAAGCATTGTTACAACAAAGAAATAATTTACCAAACACAGATTTTCTTACTTTTTGTTCTATGTTTAAGTAGTGGGGCTTGAACCAGGTCTGATGTGGTGAGAGGTAACAGCTTGTGACTATAAAGGTATATAACACTGAAAGTGGAAGTAAATTCTCAAAAGAAATAAGTAATAAATGAAGAAACAATATCTCAAAACAAAATAAATTATTATTATTTTATTTACACACACACACTCACACACACACACACACACACACACACACACACACACACACTTTATTTAAAGACTATAGGAAGAATAGGAGAATATAGGAATACTTCAGAAATAATAATAATCAGGATTCTGCACCGAAAACCGGGAGGACCACAGCGTGGGCGGCCGCTTACACTATCAACACTGGATTTGATCTCAAATTTCTGTTAATCTTCACCCTCCTCTCCTCTCTGATTCTTCTCCAGGTGTTTTCTCAGACTCCAGTGAATGGGGGGTGATTTACTCTGAGCCGATCTGTGCTGTGAGAGGCTCCAGTGTCAGTATCTCCTGTACTTATTCATATCCTGGTTCAGTACGTGAGGTACAGAGAGTTCGCTGGTGCTCAAACAACACAAACACTGAATCACTCTGTACAGTCTCACCGTACGTTTATGACAGTAACTCTCCCACTGCTACAGGAGGCTTTGAGTTTGTTGGAGACAAAACATCCAACTGTACTTTATTAATCAGAAATGTACAGTTCTCTCACTCTGGAGGATATAGGTTCAGATTTATAACTGATCACAGCAGAGGGACAGGTGTCCATGGAGCAACTCTTAGTGTAACAGGTAAATATTAATAACATAATAAAGCTCTACATTTTTTATCTAAAATTAAGACCTTGCCTTGTCTTGACGTAACAGGTAAATATTAAAATTGTAATAAACCTCTACATTTTTAATCTAAAAAAACTCCACTTTATTAGAAACACCCCCTGACTGTACCCCCTCTGTTTACCAGAGCCCCCTTCATCACTGATCAGTTTCTGAACACAGGACCATTCTCTACAAATACTTTGGAAATTCTCAGCTCCACACTGACACTGACATGGCTTTGTGTGTGTGTGTGTGATTGTGTGTGTGCAATTTTTACTTTGGAGTTGAGAATGGTTAATAAACCAAAAATATCCAGTCATGAGTGGCTCTGTGGTCAGGAGCTGAACTCTGATGAAGGGCCAATGACTGGACGACACACTGTCATTAATCAGAGAGGGGTTTCTGATAAAGTGGCCAGGCAGTGTGTGTGTGTGAAAGACAGAATACTGTAATGTGGTAATGAACTCTTACCCTTCGTTTCCTCATGTGACTCCTGTCCACTCTCTGAAAGCTCTGGAGCTGTGGATGTTCAGTTCTTCTGGAGACCGGACTCTAAAGGAGGGAGACACTGTGAATCTGACCTGTGCTGTGAACTGCACTCCCAGCTCTCCACAGTTCGTCTGGTTTAAGAACGGAGAGCGTTTACCTGAGTCAGACCCTCTGAGGAAGACTGGTTCAGAAAAGCTAGTTGTCACTGGGTGTCTGTCAGGACACAGAGAGGAATATCTTTCATCCTGTATTATAAAACACACGTACAAAGGTAAGTAAGGAATAGCAATAAACACAGGTGCAGTTTAAGGCAGGTGACAGGTGAGGGTATGATTCTGAGGAAAACACAAAGGAAACAGGATTATTAGTTTCTATACAGTATCAATAGCCCAAAGTATTAGCTGCTGTAGCTTCACAAGCTAACGTCAGTATTTACTAACTACGACATGTACAACAGATAATAGCTAACACAAACACGTAAAAATACACACTAAACTACTAGCGTCAAACAAATGACCAAAACAAACTCTGACTAACTAACACCCTGCTGTTCAGGACACGTCTCTTTACACCGATTAAACACGTTATCACACGCAGCAGGATATTCATGCTTTAAACTAAGAGATATTTTACTAAGTATTAACTAACATTCATATTCTATAAAGGTTTATGGAGAGAACTTACTCTATCTTAAGGAGAAAGGGACAGAAATAGGAGTCTGTACTGTGCTTCTGGCTGCTTCTAGCTGTGTGTGAACATGCACAGATTGTAGCCCAATAAGGGAGTGCTGACCCTGCACTACCTTCATGATCAGGCAGGTCAGTATATGGCCCATAGTTCATCCTGATTGGTTAGACACTGACACTGAGCTTTTTTACACAGCCTCCGTTCTTCACCTCCGTAATCTGACTGTGGGGGATTCTGGGAGATATTCCTGTGCTCTGAAGACAGACGAGTCCGTACGATCAGAACCAGTCCAGCTGAACATCGGAGGTGGGTCAAACAGCTCAGAATAATGTCTTACTGCTGCTGTCAGTAATTTACTTCTCTTTAATTGATGAGCTCTTGTTCTATCTCAAGGCCTTTCGATGACAGATGAGTCAGGTGTTTGTTCTTCATCAGGTTTCACTTTGTTGATCATGTTTATTTTTCTGGTCATTGGAGTAGTGCTGGTTTTATTAACCCTTACCATCTTAGCTGTGATTTACAAAAGGAGGTGTGGCTAAAAGTATTTTCATAAGTTACAGTGTTTACCGTCTAAAAACACACACATTTTAGGTACATTTCACTCAGTAGTGAGTCCAATTAAAGTAAGCTACAAAGTAGGTTGGAATATCTGGAGTTGAAATGAATCACACTGACACCTAGAGGCCTGGATGTAGCAGAGTCTCTTTACCAAACCAGTTCCAAATAAAGATTCCCCCAGGTATGAGCAGGGGTGTTTGTCCAGGCCCCGTGCCCCACATACCCTCCCACCCTGGTTTTACTAACAAGCATAAATAGACAAACTGATATTAATTATTAATCCAGGTATTACACTGTAACGTGTAAGTAACATTATATTTAAAAATATTAAATGTAATTGTTACTGAAATTCTCAACAAATGGTTTCTTGTGAGGTTTTTAATCACCTGCTTTGGAGATCTCACCTTGTCTCGCAGGTTCCACTGCGTCAGAAAAGAAAGAAGTGCCTGCTCTTCCTTTCTCAGGGACTGTGGCTGCTCCTGGAACTAACACTGTGCATTTTATGAGTTAGTTTCTGAGCGGAGGTGAACTTTATTGGGTTATGAAGCACAAATGCTGTCTGTTATACTTGTGATTTTGGGTCAGAGCTTGTGCTTTATATAGATACAAATATAGATGGTTAGCTCCACTTTCTCTTTCTCTCTCTCTCTCTCTCTCTCTCTCTCTGTCTATCTCTCTCTCTCCCTCTCTGTTCCTAACATGTTTAAAAGCTTAATTTTGTTTTCATTTTGGCCAGGTCTGTACCGCTACCTGCTCCCTGATCAACAACACAGAACTTAGATGATAGTTTTTGAGGCTAGGGCTTGGGTGAAGGGCGACTGGAGAAGTGAAAGAGCACAACACACAGATAAACAGAACTTAGTAATGTATATTTCAACTTGTTGTAAAAGGCTTTGAAGCATTTCTAAGTATCTCTATGTGATGGTCAGCAGTGTCAGAGCGTTTCTGGTCACAAATTTCTTCTTTTAGAAGTAATTTCATCCTTTTTAAAAGAAAAGCTCCTTTAGCCTCAGTGTATTTTATGGAAACAGAGATGAGTTAACTCACACACTCACACACACACACACACACACACACGCAGAGACGCTGCCTTAGTCTGGTTCTTCAGAGGAGAGAGAGATGAAAACTCTGCACCTTTCAGCACTGACCCTGCTCACACTGACCGGTATGAATTACTATTCTATTACACACACCTGCAGCTACTCAAACTCTCACTGACGGTCCTTTGGTTCAGCGCTGTGTTGTGATGCTACTTGTGTGTGATTTCTAGAATGTGTTTGTTGCTGTGGTTTTGTTGCTAGTGGTTTACTGTGGAAACGCCTGTGTTACCTGTGACTCTCTGTTTTCTGACCCCTGCTGGTCCTCACTGTGCTTCTGATCTTAACCCCATTAAAACTACTCAGCACATGTATTCTGCCGACCTGCCTCACACTTTACACCGTGCTGCTTTGGGATCAGGTCCCACCACTGACTCTGGAGCTTCAGCTTTTTACTGTAGAGCGGAATGTTCCAGAAATAGAACAGAACAGCACAGGAACAGAAGTTCAGAAAGGTTCAGAAAAGCATACATCAAAACATCTTTCAGTTATACACTCACTACCTCAATCTGTGTTTAATGTTAAATACCTCAATCCAGTTAATGTTCAGCAGAGTCCAGGGGAATGTCTTAGAACCTCTATCAGCACAGGAACTGAACTTCTGTTAATCTTCACCCTCCTCTCCTCTCTGATTCTTCTCCAGGTGTTTTCTCAGACTCCAGTAAATGGAGGGTGATTTACTCTGAGCCGATCTGTGCTGTGAGAGGCTCCAGTGTCAGTATCTCCTGTACTTATTCCTATCCTCAATCACTTGTGGTACAAAGAGTTCTCTGGTGCTTAGTCTGGTGTACAGACCCACCGTATGTTTATGACAGTGACTCTTCCACTGCTTCAGGAGGCTTTGAGTTTGTTGGAGACAAAACATCCAACTGTACTTTATTAATCAGAAATGTACAGTTCTCTCACTCTGGAGGATATAAGTTCAGATTTATAACTAAATACAACAACTATACAGGTCTCCCTGGAGCGACTCTTAACGTAACAGGTAAATATTAAAATTGTAATAAACCTCTACATTGTTAATCTAAAATAAAACGCTGCCTTGTGCTTCCACTCAGTGGCCACTTTATTAGAAACACCCCCTGACGGTACCCCCTCTGTTTACCAGACCCCCCTTCATCACTGATCAGTTTCTGAACACAGGACCATTCTCTACAAATACTTTGGTAGTTCTCAACTCCACACTGACACTGACATGGCTTTGTGTGTGTGTGTGTGTGTGTGTGTGTGTGGTTCTTACTGCGGAGCTGAGAATGGTTCATAAACCAAAAATATCCAGTCAGGAGTGGCTCTGTGGTCAGGAGCTGGACTCTGATGAAGGGTTAATGACTGGACGACACACTGTCATTAATCAGAGAGGGGTTTCTGATAAAGTGGACAGGCAGTGTGTGTGTGAAAGACAGAATACTGTAATGTGGTAATGAACTCTTACCCTTCGTTTCCTCATGTGACTCCTGTCCACTCTCTGAAAGCTCTGGAGCTGTGGATGTCCAGTTCTTCTGGAGACCGGACTCTAAAGGAGGGAGACTCTGTGAATCTGACCTGTGCTGTGAACTGCACACCCAGCTCTCCACAGTTTGTCTGGTTTAAGAACGGAGAGCGTTTACCTGAGTCAGGCTCCATTCTTCACCTCCTTACTCTGACTGTGGGGGATTCTGGGAATTATTCCTGTGCTCTGAAGACAGACGAGTCCGTACGATCAGAACCAGTCCAGCTGAACATCGGAGGTGGGTCAAACAGCTCAGAATAAAGTAAATCAGGGTTCTCAGACTTTCCCACTGATTTATCACTAGAACACCTCGACCAAGCAGTAGATCTGTGTCACTCCCTTCATCAAACAGCCTCAGAAACAGGTTTCCTCTGAGACACGGGAAGCTCCAACTCTTCTTTAGCCACAAATTTACTCCAGCTCCTGTTCTAACTGGATGATTTTTTTTTATTTTGGGTCGATCTGGTGTTTCTCCTCCATCAGGTTCCTCTTCGTTGTTGATGTTCACTGCTCTGGTCATCGTTGGACTGATGGTGGTGTCACTAACACTGATCATCTTAGCTGTGAGCTGCTGGAGGTGGGGATAAATATTTTTTCATAAATTACAGTGTGTAGAGTGGATTATAACCAATGTCATAGTTTGAGAATAGAATTGTGATTCATAAATGCACTGGATGATACAAAGAGCCTTGTCCTGAGACACTCATCACTTCAGAAACCTCTGTGTTTATCTGAAGAGACAGTTTTATTTATAATTATTGTTTTAATGGATGCCTGTTTTAGCACTGAGTGAATAACCACTAATTCTATAGGCATCATCACATTTCTAGGCATTTCCTGAAATGTCACATGACAGTTTATTATAGAAATTAAGACTGGATTAATGTTGAATTTGCGGTGCTGCATTTCCTCTGTTCATTTTTTATGTTTTTACTGAATGTGCAAATAATATTTACTGACTATTATATTTCTCTGTGTTTGCAGCCTTTCCCAAAGTGACGATCAAGAGATGGTTACAGTGATCTACAGTGTAGTGGACTCTAAATAAATTAATGAATATTAATACTGTTATTATTATTATTATTAATCTATAACTGTCTATAAGTGTCCTGTCTATGATTTATGTTCAGAAACTGCTTTAGAAATAAACACTGTATAATGTGCAAATAAAAATATTCTAAACCTCTGCAATTTTAACTTAATGTAGGAAATATTTATTACATTTCCTTGAATTTTGCTTTGATTTATGTTTGAAAATTAACATTATTCCATTGATATCATAATCATTAAAGTGTATTCTCCCTAAACCATGCCTGAGGATATTTTTAAAGCACTATTTTAAACAAACTGCACAAGTCTAATCAATTGTTTTTAAAGAAATCCCTCTATTTTCTGCTCTGTCAAAGCCCTTAAAAGGAAAAAGTCCATATTACAGTGAACAACAATGCTAGCATCTGACTGATAAGTGTTAGCAAGGCTAGCCTAGTATAGCTCACAGCAGTGTAAATAAAACAATTTCTTAAATTCTTCAACAAAGTTTTATTAAATGTGTAATTTAAGTTCAAATATAAATGTTTATATGTAGTAAATCTAATGTTGAATATTTCTGTATTTTCTGTAACAACCCAGTCTCACAGCTACTCATGATAAAGTCACATATAAAGGAGACTACAATTTGTGACATAGTTGCATATTTTTGACATTTTATGCAACAATATCACGATCGTAAGTTTATGGGTAATTACCATAAAAACACTGTGACAGTAACACGAAATCTCCTCCTCATTAAGGAGTCATTACCATCCGTTAACACCACCGTCTTATTTTTATTTACGGAAAATATAACGTTACTAATTCATTATTTGTTAAAATATCGAAGCAAATAATGGCTAGAGAAATGTCCTTTTCAGTATTTACCTTTTGAAAATTAGTCAAAATAACGTTTAGTGAAATAAATGTTCTCGTTAGAGTTAAAGCTAAAGTAGGACACCAATAATAAGCATTGCTTAGAAGAAATATTATAATAAAATACTTTATGCCTTTGTTGGAATAAGAACCTTTGTTGTGTAATTCGCATTATGCCTTTTTCTATGTTATGGGTAATGACTCCTTAATGAGGAGGAGTTTTCGTGTTACTGTCACATAGTGTTTCTATGGTAATTACCCATACACTAATAATAGTGATATTGTCGCATAAAATATCAGAAACATGCGACTATATCACGAATTGCAGTCTCTATGTGACAATATCACGAGTAATTGTGAGACCGGATTGTCATTAAACAACGCTGCATTAGTTTGGTTCTTCAGAGGAGAGAGAGATGAAAACTCTGCACCTTTCAGCACTGACCCTGCTCACACTGACCGGTATGAATTATTACTGCTCTATTAGTTTATACCTTTCAGGAACGGATAGAGTGTCCTAAAGATCATCAATTAAAATCAATGTATTTAGTGGAAGAATCAAAAAATGATGGCTTTGATACAGTTTATCAGTTGATAACGCAATTTTATGGAAGCAAATCTGTCTCATCAGACTTTGAAATATTACCGCCTTTGAATTTATAGCACTGATTTTTTTTTGCACTGAAATTATACATCTGAATTTTGTTGCTTTTGAATTTAAATCTTCAGACTTCCACCTCTGAATAATTTGCTTCGCAATTATGCATCTGAACATAATTGCTCTTGAATAGATGTCACGCCCTTGTCTTGTCGTGTCCGTTTTCCCCGCCATGTGCTTTCTTAGCACATGGCTCTGTTTGTTATTGTCCATGTCCCGCCTTGGCTCCTCCTCCTCGTCCGTGTCTCATTTGTAGTCCTGCCCCCTCGTTATGAGTCTCAGGTGTCCTTGTGTGAATATAAGTCCCTTTATCTCTGTATGTTTGTCGGTCATTCGTTTCACTTCCTAGTCATGTTGTTTCTCTTCCATTGTTGCCATGTCAATTTACTCAGTCCGGTCTGTCTGTCTGTCTCTGTCGTTTCCTATGTCATGTTATTAAGTCTGTCTGTCTCTGCTGTTTCTCAGTTATCTTGTTACTCAGTCTAGTCTGTCTCCACAGTTCTCCCATGTTTCACCGTTGTAGTTTTGTTTCATTTCCCCTGTCACTGTTTCCACTGTTATCATATTGCTCTAGTCTGTCTGTCCCGTTTGCTTTAGCTCTCTGTGTTTAAGTTTAGTCTGTCCAGCTCTCTGTATGTATGTCTAGTCTGCTTAGCTCCCTTTGTCTGTCTCTATTAGCTCCCGGTGTGTTGCCTTTCTGTTGAAGTCTCTGTTTTGTTATCTTTTGTTTAAATAAATGTTTATTGTGTTTTAGCAAGTGCGTCCGCCTCCGTCAGTCCGATCCGCGATTCTGACCATAGAACTCGTGAATTTTCAAGAACACGTTTTCATAGTTATTATTTAAGGTTAATAAATTCAGATAAAAAAAATAAAGCTTTAAAAATTCAAACAATATATTTCCAAGTTGCTCAAATTCGATAGACCAATTTCAGATGCCAAAATACGAGTTACAAAATTCAGAGAACACATCCGGGATACAATAGATAAGCAATCGATTCATTTGGATTTTCTCTTTCATCTTAAATTCTGCACTAGTTGCATTCTGTCGCCGCTAGATGGAGAAATACGAACACAACTTCCACACCGTGGAAAAACTGTACTTTTAGCTTCTTTCCGCGGATATTATCTCTTTATTTTCAAAGTGTCCCAAAAATCTGAAAGTCTCACTAAAGACACAATATAACAGACTATTGATGTCCTGAAGATGAAGAAATTTTACTCTCATCTGAGTCTGATGAGACAGATTTGATTCCATACATCCATCCATTATCTGTAACCACTTATCCAATTTAGGGTCGCGGGGGGTCCAGAGCCTACCTGGAATCATTGGGCGCAAGGCGGGAATACACCCTGGAGGGGACGCCAGTCCTTCACAGGGCAACACACACACTCACACATATGGACACTTTCGACTTGCCAATCCACCTGCAATGTGTGTTTTTTTTGGACTGTGGGAGGAAACCCACGCGGACACAGGGAGAACACACCAACTCCTCACAGACAGTCACCCGGAGCGGGAATCGAACCCACAACCTCCAGGCCCCTGGAGCTGTGTGACTGCGACACTAACCTGCTGCACCACCATGCCGCCCTGATTCCATACACTGTACCAAAAGACCACTGGAGTAAAAGTGTAAAGTCCACACTGAGCGGTATGAATTATTCCTGCTCTTCCAGTTTCTCACATGTTCCTTATAGAGGAGGGTGGAGAAGTCTCAAATCAGCAGGAAAACATCAATAAAGACTCGGGTAAAAGTGTCTTTTCAGGAAATAACTCGAAGAGATTTGATGGAGTATCTGTTAAAACAAATAATCAGTTTGTTTTTCTTTACGGACAGTTTCCAAAGATTGTTCCCTTGAAGAACCAGTTTTGTAAATATACAAGTGAGAAGGACAGTTTTAATCAGGGCAGACATTAGAAGGTGAGTCTGGAGTGAGACAGGGGCTGCAAAAAACGTGCATGGTTTGATTAGAAGAGTCCCACAGTCTTTGAACAGAGACAATTAAATGAACACATCTCCATCTAGTTCAGTCACTCAGTCTCTCTGGGGCATTCCCCCTGACTTTCAGAAACAGTAATTGTTGCATTAATAACAGCCAAATAAAGAATTGGTAAAAATATAAACTTTAACCTTTAACAGTTGCTTAACGTTCAGTGGAAGTTCTCACAGCCTGAGCACACAAGAGTTTTTCTTTGTGGTCAGTTCTCTTTTCACACGCACGAGTGGTTTCACACAGCTGTCACTTAAAAGTTTGCCTTGTTCTCCGTGTAGTTACTGAATAATATTTTAATAATATAATAGTTGTTAGTACTTTTCCTTCTGCTGCAGAACATCAGAGAGTGAAGGAGTCTCCTTTCTCCTCAGCTCCATCTCCTCCGTTCATACTCCCTCTCTAATCCTCTTTCCTGTCTGTAGTGTGGTGGTGTGTTCATGGTGTCACAGTTCTAAGCTGCCTGGACTTAAGCATTCCTCCTGGACAGTGGCTAAATCCCTCCTGGCTCCGCCCCTAGGCAACGACACACATCTGCAGCTGCTCAAAGCCACTGTCAAATACAACTTCAAATAAAGTTAGTTAGAGTTGTCCTCTCACGTAGCACACAGCTGGAGATATTCTGTGTCAGACCTGTTCTCACAGCTGGAAAGGTCCTGTATGGTTCCAGGAGGAGGGGGTGGAGCCTGTGCAGCACGTGCAGGAGATACAGTGCGATCCTTCGGAACATTCCCAGCTCTGTTCACACAGGGGGTCACTCAGACAGGATGCAGCAGGATGTTACAAACATTTGTGTTCACACACAGCTCCTCTGGATAAAATTCAGAAAAGTTCAGGGTCACTGTGCACGTGTGAAAGGGGTAAAGACTCACTTATTTTCAGGTGTTTTTAAAACATCTATCTGCACAGGAGCTAAAGTTATTCACCTTCTTTTAATCTTCACCCTCCTCTCCTCTCTGATTCTTCTCCAGGTGTTTTCTCAGACTCTAGTGGATGAAGGGTGAATTGCTCTGAGCCGATCTGTGCTGTGAGAGGCTCCAGTGTCAGTATCATGTACTGGTCCAGAGCGTGAGGTACAGAGAGTTCTTTGGTGCTAAAATAACTCAAATACTAAGAATATATGTTATGCCCCACTGTACATTTACGACAGTAACTCTCCCACTGTATTTTACTACTCAGATAGGTACAGTTCTCTCACTCTGGAGAGTATCAGTTCAGAGCTATAGCGGATATTAACCAGGTTTCCCTGGAGTGATGCTTAAAGTGGGAGGTAAATATTAAAATAAAGCTACAAACTTTATCTCACATGTGCTTCCACTTTCCTGTCAGTGAAACACCCACCTCGACTGTACCCCATCTGTTTACGAGACTTCGAGTCATCACCGCTCAGGTTCTGAACACAGGACAACTGTTCTCCAGATGCTTTGTTATAATCAGGAGCGTCTCTGTGGTCAGAAGCTGGACTCTGATGAAGGGCTAATGAAGGACTAATAAATCTAACAAGATTAATACGAGCTTTGAATTTCTGGTGCAATATTTTCTTTGGTAATTCATTTACACCTATTAATAACCCCCCTCCCCCCCACCCACACACACATATGTGCATATACAAATTATTCACTGTTATGTTTCTCTGTGTTTTCAATCTTTCCCACAGTGAAAAAGAGCAAATATAAAGAAAGTTCACAGAGAGCCTTCTGGAGAAGAGTTTCTATGATTTTCTATGGGGTTAAGGTCAGGTGAGTTTGCTGGCCAATTAAGAAGAGGGATACCATGGTCTTTAAACCAGGTAATGTCAGCTTTGGCACTGTGTGCAGGTGCCATGTCCTGTTGGAAAATTAAATCTGCATCTCCATAAAGTTGGTCAGCAGCAGGAAGCATGAAGTGCTCAAAAACTTCCTGGTAGACGGCTGCTTTGACCTTGGACCTCAAAAAACACAGTGGTCCGACACCAGCAGATGACATGGCACCCGAAACCATCACTGACTGTGTAAACTTTACACTGGACCTCAGTTAACATGGATGTCTCTCCTCTCTTCCTCCAGACTCTGGGACCTTGATTTCCAAAGGAAATGCAAAATTTACTTTCCTCAGAGAACATAACTGTGGACCCCTCAGCAGCAGTCCAGTCCTTTTTGGAAGCGAGACACTTCTGACACAGTCTCTTGTTCAAGAGTGGCTTGACACAAGGAATGCGACGCTGAAATCCATGTCTTATATATGTCTGTGCGTGGTGTTTCTTGAAGCACTGACTCCAGCTGCAGTCCAGTCTTTGTGAATCTCCCCCACATTTTTGAATGGGTTTTGTTTCACAATCCTCTCCAGGGTGTGGTTATCCCTATTTGCCTGTACACTTTTATCTACCACATCTTTTCGTTCCCTTCACCTCTTTTTTAATGACACAGAGCTCTGTGAACAGCCAGCCTCTTTAGCAATGACCTTTAGTGTCTTGCTCTGCTTGTGTAAGGTGTCATTGGTCGTCTTTTGGACAACTGTCAAGTCAGCAGTCTTCCCCATGATTGTGAAGCCTACAGAACTAGACTGAGAGATCATTTAAAGGCCTTAGCTGGTGTTATGAGTTAATTCGCTGAATATATTGTGACACCAGGTGTCTTCAATATTGAACCTTTTCACAATATTCTATTTTCTGAGAAACTGAATTTGGGGTTTCATTAGTTGTCAGTTATAATCATCAAATTAAAAGAAACAAAACACTTGAAATATATCAGTCGGTGTGTAATGAATGAGTATAATATACAAGTTTCACTTTTTGAATGGAATTACTGAAATAAATCAACTTTTTCATGATATTCTAATTTTATGACCAACATCTGTATATCTGAACTTGTTGAAAAAGGTTTTAAAGCATTTCTAAGTATCTCTTCATCAGCTGTGGTCACTGTGGATATGTAAATATGATGAGAACTCACACCTCCAGACGTTTCTGTGATGGTCAGCAGTGTCAGGGAGTTTCTGGTCACAAACTTCTTCTTTTAGAAGTAATTTCATAATTTTTAAAGTAGCTCTTTTAGCCTCAATGTGTTTTACAAAAACAGAGCTGAGGTATCACACACACACACACACACACACACAGACGCTGCATTAGTCTGGTTCTTCAGAGGAGAGGGAGATGAAAACTCTGCACCTTTCAGCACTGACTCTGCTCACACTGACCGGTATGAATTACTATTCTATTACACACACCTGCAGCTACTCAAACTCTCACTGACGGTCCTTTGGTTCAGCGCTGTGTTGTGATGCTACTTGTGTGAGATTTCTAGAGTGTGTTTGTTGCTGTGGTTTTGTTGCTAGTTGTTTACTGTGGAAACGCCTGTGTTACCTGTGACTCTCTGTTTTCTGACCCCTGCTGGTCCTGACTGTGCTTCTGATCTTAACCCCATTAAAACTACTCAGCACATGTATTCTGCCGACCTGCCTTACACTTTACACCGTGCTGCTTTGGGATCAGGCCACACCTCTGACTCTGGAGCTTCAGCTTTTTACTGTAGAGCAGAATGATCCAGAAATAGAACAGAACAGCACAGGAACAGAAGTTCAGAAAGGTTCAGAAAAGCATACATCAAAACATCTTTCAGTTATACACTCACTACCTCAATCTGTGTTTAATGTTAAATACCTCAATCCAGTTAATGTTCAGCAGAGTCCAGGGGAATGTCTTAAAACCTCTATCAGCACAGGAACTGAACTTCTGTTAATCTTCACCCTCCTCTCCTCTCTGATTCTTCTCCAGGTGTTTTCTCAGCCTCCAGTGAATGGGGGGTGAATTACTCTGAGCCGATCTGTGCTGTGAGAGGCTCCAGTGTCAGTATCTCCTGTACTTATTTCTATCCTGGTCCAGTACGTGAGCTACAGAGAGTTCGCTGGTGCTCAAACAACACAAACACTGACTCACACTGTACAGTCCCACCGTACATTTATGACAGTAACACTTCCACTGATTCAGACGGCTTTGAGTTTGTTGGAGACAAAACATCCATCTGTACTTTATTAATCAGAAATGTACAGTTCTCTCACTCTGGAGGATATAGGTTCAGATTTATAACTAATGTCACCAATGGTCAATGGACAGGTCTCCCTGGAGCGACTCTTAACGTAACAGGTAAATATTAATAACATAATAAAACTCTACATTTTTAATCTAAAATAAAACCCTACTTTGTGCTTACACTCAGTGGCCACTTTATTAGAAACCCCTAATTGTACCCCCTCTGTTTACCAGACCCCCCTTCATCACTGATCAGTTTCTGAACACAGGACCATTCTCTACAAATACTTTGGTAGTTCTCAGCTCCACAGTGACACTGACATGGCTTTGTGTGCGTGTGTGTGTGTGTGTGCGTGTGTGTGTGTGTGTGTGTGTGAGAGAGAGAGATAGAGAGAGAGAGAGAGAGAGAGAGAGTGTGTGTGTGTGTGTGTGGTTTTTACTGCGGAGTTGAGAATGGTTCTTAAGCCAAAATTATCCAGTCAAGAGTGGCTCTATGGTCAGGAGCTGGACTCTGATGAAGGGCTAAAGATTGGACGACACACTGTCATTAATCAGAGAGGGGTTTCTGATAAAGTGGCCAGGCAGTGTGTGTGTGAAAACAGAATACTGTAATGTGGTAATTAATTCTTACCCTTTATTTCCTCATGTGACTCCTGTCCACTCTTTGAAAGCTCTGGAGCTGTGGATGTCCAGTTCTTCTGGAGACCGGACTCTAAAGGAGGGAGACTCTGTGAATCTGACCTGTGCTGTGAACTGCACTCCCAGCTCTCCACAGTTCGTCTGGTTTAAGAACGGAGAGCGTTTACCTGAGTCAGAACCTTTGGGGAAGACTGGTTCAGACAAGCTAGTTGTCACTGGGTGTCTGTCAGGACACAGAGAGGAATATCTTTCACCCTGTATTATACAACACACGTACAAAGGTAAGTAAGGAGTAAGTAAGTTTCTATACAGTATCAATAGCCCAAAGTATTAGCTGCTGTAGCTTCACAAGCTAACGTCAGTATTTACTAACTACGACATATACAACAGATAATAGCTAACACAAACACGTAAAAATACACACTAAACTACTAGCGTCAAACAAATGACCAAAACAAACTCTGACTAACTAACACCCTGCTGTTCAGGACACGTCTCTTTACACCGATTAAACACGTTATCACACTCAGCAGGATATTCATGCTTTAAACTAAGAGATATTTTACTAAGTATTAACTAACATTCATATTCTATAAAGGTTTATGGAGAGAACTTACTCTATCTTAAGGAGAAAGGGACAGAAATAGGAGTCTGTACTGTGCTTCTGGCTGCTTCTAGCTGTGTGTGAAAATGCACAGATTGTAGCCCAATAAGGGAGTGCTGACCCTGCACTACCTTCATGATCAGGCAGGTCAGTATATGGCCCATAGTTCATCCTGATTGGTTAGACACTGACACTGAGCTTTTTTACACAGCCTCCGTTTTTCACCTCCGTAACCTGACTGTGGGGGATTCTGGGAATTATTCCTGTGCTCTGAAGACAGACGAGTCCGTACGATCAGAACCAGTCCAGCTGAACATCAGAGGTGGGTCAAACAGCTCAGAATAATGTCTTACTGCTGCTGTCAGTACTTTACTTCTCTTTAATTGATGAGCTCTTGTTCTATCTCAAGGCCTTTCGATGACAGATGAGTCAGGTGTTTCTTCTTCATCAGGTTTCACTTTGTTGATCATGTTTATTTTTCTGGTCATTGGAGTAGTGCTGGTCTTATTAACCCTTACCATCTTAGCTGTGATTTACAAAAGGACGTGTGGCTAAACGTATTTTCATAAATTACAGTGTTTACCATCTAAAAACACACAAATTTTTAGGTACATTTCACTCAGTAGTGAGTCCATTTAAAGTAATCTACAAAGTAGGTTGGAATATCTGGAGTTGGAATGAATCACACTGACACCTAGAGGCCTGGATGTAGCAGAGTTTCTTTACCAAACCAGTTCCAAATAAAGATTCCCCCAGGTATGAGCAGGGGTGTTTGTCCAGGCCCCGTGCCCCACACACCCTCCCACCCTGGTTTTACTAACGAGCATAAATAGACAAACTGATATTAATTGTTAATCCAGGTATTACACTGTAACGTGTAAGTAACATTATATTTAAAAATATTAAATGTAATTGTTACTGAAATTCTCAACAAATGGTTTCTTGTGAGCTTTTTAATCATCACCTTTGGAGATCTCACCTCGTCTCGCAGGTTCATAAACCAAAAATATCCAGTCAGGAGTGGCTCTGTGGTCAGGAGCTGGACTCTGATGAAGGGCTAATGACTGGACGACACACTGTCCTTAATCAGAGAGGGGTTTCTGATAAAGTGGCCAGGCAGTGTGTGTGTGTGTGTGAAAGACAGAATACTGTAATGTGGTAATGAACTCTTAACTCTTCGTTTCCTCGTGTGATTCCTGTCCACTCTCTGAAAGCTTTAAAAAAAAATAAAGTAAATATATAATAATTAAGTTAATTAAATTAAAATAATTTACTAATAAAGTAAACCAGGGTTCTCTGACTTTTCCACTGATTTATCACTAGAACACCTCGACCAAGCAGTAGATCTGTGTCACTCCCTTCATCAACAGCCTCAGAAACAGGTTTCCTCTGAGACACGGGAAGCTCCAACTCTTCTTTAGCCACAAATTTACTCCAGCTCCTGTTCTAACTGGATGATTGTTTTATTTCAGGTCGATCTGGTGTTTCTCCTCCATCAGGTTCCTCTTCGTTAATGTTCACTGCTCTGATCATCGTTGGACTGATGCTGTTCTTACTGACCCTGACCATCTTAGCTGTGATTTACAAAAGAAGGTGGGGTTACACATATTTACATAAATTACAGTGGGTACCGTATAAATGTCAGGAATCATGGGGTGGACTGACGGAGGCGGACACACTTGCTAAAACACTTACTTTTATTTACAACACAAAGAAACAACACGATTTGAACTGGAAACAAAACGACATGACTTGAAAAGATCACGATACGACATGACACTACTTGGACTTGGAATAAAGCAAAACAACACGACATGACTTAGTGAGTGAAACAAGTGTGAGAACAACACAAAACAACCTGACTAGGAAACAAACAATACAAATGACCGATAACAGGAAGTAATACAAGGGGACTTAAATATTAACACAGACAAGATGCACCTGAGACAGTTAATGAGAGGGCAGGGTAACAAATGAGACACAGACGAGGAGGCGGAACAAAGGCGGCACTAGGGCAGAGAAAAGGACAATAATAGACAAAGTTATGTGCAGATAAAGCACATGTCAGGGAAAACAGACCTGACAGGACGAGGGCGTGACAGATGCCCCCTCCTGAACGCGAAACTCTCGGGGCGCGTACACCTAGACCCCCCAGGTGCTGGCGCAGAAAACAAAACAGACGAAGACAAGAAAAGGAACATTAGGAGACAGGACTCAGGACAGGACAGGAGACTAAACAAGAGACTGGACAGGTAACTTACAAAATGAAACAGGAGATGGAACTAGGTACTGGAATGGACTAGACAGGACAGGAGTGGAAACACAAGACTTAACAGGAGACTGGGGTTGCACATTGGACAGGAACTGAGACGAGACTGAGAACAGGACAGGACCCGAGATGGAAGACTGGACAGGGGTATGAGACTGGACAGAGGTTGGGTTCCGGTGACTGGACAGACAACAGGACAGGTGACAGGACTGGGTAATGGAACTGGATAGGAGACTGGACAGAGGGTTGAAAAGGGGACTGGACTGTAGACTGGTCAGAGGGATGAAACAGGGAGTGGACTGGAGACAAGACAAGAGAAGAGACAGGTGACATGACACTAGACTGAAACGGGGACTGGACTGGATTATTAACAGGGGACTGGACAGGACTAGGCAGGGGAACAGGGACCAGGACATTTACAGGGACAGACACAAACACAGTGACAGGGACGGGAACTGAGATAAAGACAGACACAGGTACAGGGACGAGGACAGAGACAGGAAACAGGACAGGAATAGACAGGGGAACCAAAATAACAGGGGGTACCCAGGACTGGTCAAAGTCTGTGGGGCTGTCCAAGAAGCCAGCCTGGGCACAGCTCTAGGGATCGGCCTTGAAGTCCTAGGGGCCGACCTATGGACACAACCTGATGCAGCCGGAGCCGCAGTCACTGGTACAGGAGCGGCCGGAGTCACAGTCACCAGTGCAGGAGCGGCTGGGGCCACAGTCACAGGTGCAGAAATGGCCAAAGCCACAGTCACGGGTGCAGAAGTGGCCAGGGCCACAGTCACTGTAGCAGAAACAGCCGGAGCCATAGTCACAGGTGCAGAAGCGGCCGGGGCCACAGTCACTGGTGCAGAGGCGGCGGGGGACGCCGCCTTCGCATGAACAGACGCAGTGGGGGATGCCGCCTTCGCAGGGACAGGAGCGGCTGAGGAAGCCGCCTTCGCAGGGACAGGAGTGGCTGAGGAAGCCGCCTTCGCAGGGACAGGAGCGGCTGAGGAAGCCGCCTTCACGGAGACAGGAGCGGCGAGCGCCACGTTCACGGTGACAGGATCGGCTGGTGCCGCCTTCACGGAGATAGGAGCAGCTGGCGCCGCCTTCACGGAGACAGGAGCGGTGGGCGCCGCGTTCACGGAGACAGGAGTGGCGGGCGCCTCGTTCACGGAGACAGGATCGGCGGGTGCTGCTTTCACGGAGACAGGAGCCGTCTTCACGGAGACAGGAGCGGCAAATAGTGCATTCACGGAGACAGGAGCGGCAAATGGCGCGTTCACGGAGACAGGAGCAACAGTGGAAGCCGCGTTTACGGTGACAGAAGAGGCAGGGGTTTGTGCTGCTCGCTGGGCACGTGTTGGTGTTTTTTCGGGTTTAGGGGGACTGATGGGCGCACTCTTGAGGGACTTCTTCAACCGTGGTTCCCCTGTAGATGCGCCCCTGTTAGCCTCACCTCCCGTATCCAGTGATTTGAGGCTAACAGCCCCAACCCACAACTCCCCCCCCAAAAAAAAAACATTTCCCCGGACCTGAGGGGGTAATCCTCAGGAGCAAAACTGGAGAATCTCTTAGTAAAGAGTTAAAAAAATGTCTCTACATTAATATCATGAGATCTCTCCTTAAATCAAATCAAATCAAATTTTATTTGTATAGCACTTTTCACAACTGATGTTGTCACAAAGCAGCTTCACAGAATTCCAGTAAGGGAAAGATTTGACACGAAATGTAAAAAAATGTAAAAAACCTCAATGAGCAAGCCAGGGGCGACAGTGGCAAGGAAAAACTCCCCCAGCTGAGGAAGAAACCTTGGGAGGAACCAAGGCTCACAAGGGGTGACCCATCCTCTTCTGGTCAATCTACTGGTAATAATAGTTAGTAGTCCATGAGAACTTCAGTGTAGGGGCAGCTTCAAGGCACTTGGTGGTTGCTGGAGCGTGAGCAGCTGGTCTGAAGCATGGAGGAGGATCTCGACAGTCATCCATCAGTGTCCAGACAGACAGGTGGGCAGTCGTTTTCTCGGAAAAAGGTAAAGGTATTCAATTAGTTTTGAACTGTTTTGTATTTGTACAGCAGAAAATGTGAACATTTCCAGAGTGTGACTCCGGCAGATCTGACTACGACAGCTTTAACTAAAAGGAGAGAACCAGAAGGACACACAGACACGGGAGCATCCTGAAACACTGGCATCCCTCCGCTCCACCATCAACAAACCTGAGTGATCGCGTGAAGCGGCGGGACAACAGCACCAGTGTCTCAGTTTACTATAATTCCTTGTGTCCATGGACCCCTCGGATCTGCCACCTTTATCTATGGGGGAGCATTAGCTACCAAAAGATAAACTAAACAAATTAGTTTTTAGCCAAGATTTGAAGATTGCGACTGTGTCTGAGTCCCGAACATTTTCTGGAAGATCATTCCAGAGTTTGGGGGCTTTATAAGAAAAGGCTCTTCTGAATTCTGATTAAAAATCCAGTATTCTGTGATAAGAGTAAACATGGAGGCTCATAATAGGAAACTGTATCTTGAAGGTATTCAGGAGCAAGTCCATGTAGAGCTTTATATGTTAATAACAGAATTTTGAAATCGATGCGGAATTTAACAGGCAGCCAATGAAGTGATGATAGAACTGGGCTAATATGTTCAAATTTTCTAGTTTTAGTGAGGACCCTGGCTGCAGCATTTTGAACTAGTTGAAGTTTTCTTAAATTACTGCTGGTGCATCCTGACAGTAGTGCGTTACACTAGTCAAGCCTTGAAGTAATAAAGGCATGTACTAATGTTTCTGCGTCCTGCAGGGATAAAGCATTTCTAATCTTAGCAATATTGTGAAGATGTAAAAAAGCTGTCCTAGTGGTACTGCCTATGTGTTGATCAAATGATAAATCCGGGTCAATTATGACACCAAGATTTTTTGCTGCTGAACCAGGTTTAACTGGAAAGTCAGCGAGATTTAAAATTAAATCTGATAATTTATTTCCTGCCACCTTCGGATGCAAAAGCAGGACCTCTGTTTTGTTGTTGTTTAGAAGGAGGAAGTTACGCAACATCCAGCCTTTCACGTCTTTTACACAGTCCTCTATTTTCTTTAATCTGTGTTTGTCATCGGGCTTGGCTGAAATATACAATTGCATGTCATCTGCGTAACAGTGAAAGTTAATGTCATGGTTTCTTATAACTGTGCCTAGCGGTAACATGTATAATGTAAATAATAATGGTCCTAAAATAGAGCCTTGTGGAATTCCAAATCTTACTTTAGAACAATTTGAATTTAGATTGTTTACTTTTATGAATTGGTAACGTTCCGTTAAGTAAGATTTGAACCATAATAGGGCTGTCCCTGTAATTCCAACCATGTTTTCTAAACTTTCTAGGAGAATATTGTGGTCTATTGTATCGAAGGCTGCGCTTAGGTCAAGACGCACCAACAGGGATATGTGGCCTTGATCAGAGGCAAGAAGAAGATCATTTGTTATCTAGACTAGATCATTCAGACTATGATGTGGCCTGAATCCAGATTGGAATTTTTCATATATATGATTCTTATGTAGATATGAACTAAGTTGTTGGGCCACGGCTCTTTCTAAGATCTTGGACAGAAATGGCAGATTTGAAACAGGCCTGTAATTAGACAGTGTACTAGCATCAAGATTTGGTTTCTTGATCATAGGTTTAATAACTGCTAGTTTAAAAGCTTTGGGTACATGGCCCAGGCTAAGGGATGAGTTTACTATAGTTAAAAGAGGATTGATAATAGCTGGTAGTACTTCTTTGAGCAATTTTTTGGGAATTGCATCAAGTGTGCAAGTTTTACAGTTTGCGGAGGTGATAATCTTCTCTACTTCTAACTGTGGGAGTGGGTAAAAGGTTTCAAGTCTTTCTTTTACAATTACTTTATGTTTTATATCAGTCACATCGGGTGGCAGCCAGGTCGGATTTAATCCTGTGGCTTGAGTTTGTTGTCTAATATTCTCAATTTTATTATTAAAAAAGTCCATAAAATCTTTACTGGTGAGAGTTGCTGGAGTTAGTTGTTCGGAACCTGCTTGATTTTTTGTAGTTCTGGAAACACTAAACAGTGCTCTCGGATTATTTTTATCATTGGAGATCATTGAGGCCAGATATGCTGAGCGAGCTTTAGTGAGGACATTTCTATACTCTATAAGGCTGCCCTTCCAGGCAGAATGGAACACTTCCAGCTTGGTTGATCGCCATTTCCGCTCTAGTTTCCGTGATGTTTGTTTTAATGTACGGGTTTTATCATTATACCATGGTGCGAGCTTTTTCTATCTTATACTTTTATGTTTAAGTGGTGCTTCCTTTTCTAAAGTTGATCGACAGGTATTTTCTAAGTAGTCAGTTAGTATATCTAGGTCCATTGGGTCTGACAGAGTGGGAACTGGTGTTGATATTTCTGGGAGGTTTTCTATAAATTGTAGGGCGGTAGATGGTTTTATTATACACTTTGTAGAATAGCGAGGGGTCTTACATATATTATGGCTAATATGTAGCTCATATGAAATTAGGTAATGGTCGGAGATTGCTGAGGATTGCGGTAAGATATTAATTTTGTCAATGTTAAGACCTAGTGTCAGAACTAAGTCTAAAGTGTGACTGCAGTAGTGTGTAGGTCCTGTTACATTTTGAGTAATACCAATAGAGTCTAAGATTGAGGTAAATGCCTTTTTTAGTGGGTCACTTTCCTTCTCAAAATGGATATTGAAATCTCCTACAATTATAACTTTATGATTGCAAACCGCTAGGTTTGCAGCAAAATCGCTGAATTCTTTCAGAAGTTCTAAGTAAGGCCCTGGTGGTCTGTAAATGTTGCATAATAAAAATGTGTCCTTTTTTGTGACCGGATTTGTAATAATGGTGGAGAGAACCTCAAAAGAAGTGAAGGTGTCACATTGTTTAAGACTAATTTCTAGGGTATTTTGGTAAATTACACATACTCCACCTCCTTTGCCTGATAATCTTTGGCTATGTATATAATTATAGCCTATGGAGGTGGCTTCATTTAGTGCTGAATATTCATTTGGTCTAACCCACGTTTCCGTGAGACAGAAAACATTGAATTTATGATCACTTATGATATCATTTACGATGACTGCTTTTGAGTTTAGTGATCTTATGTTGAGTAACCCAAATTTTAGTTCTGAGGTGTTGCTGCTAGGTTTTGTGTATGATTTATTATTGATTAGGTTGCTGAAACAGGCTGATTTTGTTTTTCTACTTTTACATTTAGTTCAGGGGAAAGACTCAGTCTCAATACAGTTGAACCTAGGTGACGCCTCAAGGCAGTTCGCAGACGGTTGGTTTAGCCTGTCTGTCTGTGGCCTGGTCCCGTTTCTGGATTGTCAGCAGCTGTCTACACTACTCTGCTGACTAATTAAAAGACTGTGCTATGCTGCAAGAAAGTAAGGCAGCACCCTCCCGCGTGGGGTGGATACCATCCCTACCTATAAGATCAGGCTTGCCCTCAAAACGTAACCAATTGTCTATAAAGCCCACTTGATGTTCGGAACACCACTTGGACATCCAGCAGTTTAACGCCGAAAGTCTGCTGTAGGCTTCAGCGCCATGCTGCATTGGTATGGGACCATAGCAGATTACGGCATCGGACATCATCTGGGCCAGTTTAATCACCTCTGTAATATTACCCTTAGTTACCTCAGACTGCCGCAGATGAATATCATTGGCCCCTACATGAATGACTATCCTCGAATATCTCCTATTAGCTAACAGTCTAAAGTTGCCACTAATATCAGGCACTCTGGCTCCCGATAAACAGCTAACTGTTACTGCTGGCGCCCCTAAAGGAGTAGCTAATTTCACGTGTCTCCTATAACCAGAGCACTCTTATCAGGCTCCTTAATGGGTGCTTCGCTGAGCGGGGCAAAGCTGTTTGACACGCAAATCGGAGGAGCGTGGTGTCCCGGTGGGCTAGCTTTGGCCTCAGTGTTAGCATCAGCCTTAGCTTTCCAGCTATGACACCAAGACGTCACCCATTCACCCCGCTGTGAATGCCAGAGTCAAGGGGGTGCTAACTCTCCCTAAGGCACCCGGAGTTGCTAGCACTGAATCTTGCTGTTTATCCCTTGACAATAATAAGCTCCGGATGCGCACTTCTAGCTGGTCCACTTTATCCACCAGAGAGCTAACTACCTGACACTTAGCACAAACACAAGCACTGTCATTGTCGCTAGAGGTGGAAAAGGGGGTTAAACTAAACATGCCACACTCTGAGCAGGCAAAACAGCCAGTAGTAGCATGGAATTGCAGGTACTTACCGCTTTTAGTTGATTTTAGTAACTTGCACCAAATACGTTCCTCCAGGGTCCGGTGGCAGTTTTAGTGCCTCTGTAATAAATATTCCTGTGGAGACAATCTGACCAGCTAGAGCAATGTTTTTAGAGTTCAGTCTTTCAGGAGCCAACAAACACGTCCACACAGTCACTTTCTTAATCTGTATACTGCTGCAAGATGGCGCTGCTGCTTACAGTCGAGCTACTTAATTATGGTCTCCACCCACCGTAACGCTTCTCCTGTAAGGAGAGATTTCATGAACATGACTTGTATTAACGCAGGAGGAGGAGGACAGGTTAAATATTCAAAATAATTTTGACATTGGAATATGAATCCTTTCCAGTTTGGACCTCTTTCATATTCCGCTGGAACTCCCAGAAAAGATTGTAAAATGGCAGGTTGATCACCCACGCTTACAGCCAGTATATCCTCTGCCATTTTTATGTTCTTCTCTGGTAAAATGTCCGTATTAGCTAAAAACTTGCACTTGCTAAAACACTTACTTTTGTTTACAACACAAAGAAACAACATGATTTGAACAGGAAACAAAACAACATGACTTGAAAAGATCACGACACGTCATGACACGACTTGGACTTGGAATAAAGCAAAACAACACGACATGACTTAGGGAGTGAAACGAGAGAGAGAACGACACAAAACGACCTGACTAGGAAACAAACAATACAAATGACCGATAACAGGAAGTAATACAAGGGGACTTAAATACTAAACACAGACAAGACGCACCTGAGACAGTTAAAGAGAGGCCAGGGTAACAAATGAGACACAGACGAGGAGGCGGAACAAAGGCGGGACTAGGGCGGGAGACAAGAACAATAACAGACAAAGCCATGTGCAGATAAAGCACATGGCGGGGAAAACAGACCTGACAGGACGAGGGCGTGACAATAAAACTCTAAATGATCACAAACATTTTGGTTACAGTTTAATCACTGGATTTGATTAGAGACACTTTCATAAATATAGGGTTGTACTGAAATTAATGAAGCATTTAAATAATTTCAGTATATTATTTGAGATGCTTAACTCTTCTAATAATGGATCTACAAAATGATATGTGTTAAAATGTCATATTTATGTAAATTCAGTCATTTTTTAATGAGCTGCATGGGAACACTCTTTCCGCTGTGATTCTGACAGTGAACTCTTCTGCGTCTCACAGGAAAAAGGCAAAATCTCAAGAAGAAAGCAAAGGAAGTGGCAAGAAAACTCAGGTTAACTCCTCAACTCCAGTTTGAAATCAGGCACATTTTAACTGATGATATCTATTTATTTCTATTTAGTTTAATATCATTTCCCCCTGTGTGTGAACCAGTGGTGGATGCAGGTCTTTCAAGGAGGGGAAGCTCAATTTCGGCCTACATCATAAAATGTGTCGGTTTATTTATACGTAAATTCTACCCTCTGTTTCTTTTCAAGAAAATGATCTATGACCCGTACCAACAAAGTGTCTTTTCCAGGGACTTGACTAGTGTCCTCTCAATGGCCAACAGAGCTACGCTGCTTAAACGGCCTTGGCCCATGTGTGTCTGCCTGTGAGTGCACCCGCTGCACCCGCTGGACAGAAACTGCGATAGAAGTCAGAAAGAGTGATAGAAGACAGTCTCCAAACACAAGCAGCTACAAAAAAACGACCAGAAATGGAAGCTCAATTTGTCGCTAGTTGTTTTTAACAAAGAAAATGCCGCTAAAAAAATTAGGAAGTCTCCGGTTCAACTCAAAACAGAATGAAAATGTAATGCTCCCATGGATCTTTAAACCAAAGGATCGCTGATTCGCTCATTTCGCTATCAATCAAAAAGGGATTCAGCCTCAGACAGATCATCCAATCACCATGCAGAAGCTGAGCGTTTGGGTCAGCCCAGGCCAGCCCACTGCCCCATAGACCCCCAGAGACGCTGAGCGTCCGATGGGCAGGACAAAACCCTGCATTTATCCAATCGTCTTGTTTCGCTGCACTTTGCTGCTTCGCTATTGAACTCTTTAAAGCACTGCGGCAATGATTGAGAGGAAAGCAACGTCTTTACCAGTGATAAGAAGCTGATTCTGAACAAAAGTTGAGTGCATTGTAGTGCATATTTATTCAATGACATATACACACAACAGTATATATTTGATGATTTATTTTTTGACATTTTAGGGGAAACTGAGCTTCCCTTGCAGTCTCTGGTGTGAACTTTAATGAGAGTAATTATGAATTAATAAGAGCAGGAGTGTTTTATCTGTAGAGGATGTGTTAATAACTTTTGATCAGAGGTGTAAAGACGTATCATATACTGCAGTTTAAATCAGACCGTTAATCCAGCTTTGGTTTTACAGGGTGAAGAAAGCACAGGTGGTGAACAAACTGAACATCTGACTGACCAAGTTTCTCCACCAACTCAAACCCTGCCGCAGGAGGGGGACCTGACATATGCCTCTATTAACATTGATCACAAAAAGCCTAAAAAAGGGTAAGCACCAGTTCTATATTTATCTGGAAATTTCAGTTGTAAAAAAAGAGCAGATTGGACTCCCTGTTTAATCTCAAATGTAATCTATATTATGGGCATCAGAATCAGAATCAGGCTTTATTTACACTTGTTGCACAGTAACCGACATAATATTAGCACTACACACAAATAAAATGTACACACAATATTTGCTTGATGTAATTGCAGATCGTTTCCGTCAGAGTCCAAAAACAAGATGATTCCGTTTTCTACAGCGCAGTGGTCACAAAACGCATTAAATAGAAATGAAGTGCACTGTTTTATATTTAGCATCTGTTTCCTCATGTGGTCGCTAATTCACTTAGAAATATGAGCTATGGATTAATATTTATAAACCTTATTCATGACAAACATTATGCTTAGTTTACAAATCCTAACTCTTAACTTTTAACTTTGATATATTCCTATTCGTTACTTTCTGCTGTGAGATATTATTGAGAATAAAATAGTCGTAACATTTACTGAAATGCTATTATAACCACTAAAATATTTTTCATCCCCCTGAAATGTTTCTCTTACATGTTTTGAAGGAACATGTCACTTTCTTTTTAGTTCTCAAATATTTAAAAAAAGACTTATAATACCCTTCAGACATTGCTATAACATGACCTGATAACAATTAGCAAGACTAGCCTAGCCTTGTACATAGCAATATAACTAAAATACCCTCCTAGCTACAAAAATGCTCCTCTAATAGTAGATATACGGCTTTAAATATCTCTTATTTCAGTGAATGAATCAGATGTGTATTTTTAACGAAACGAATGAAATAACATGATTATTTTAGGGACTGTTAGTTCCACTCTGTATTTTATCGTGAACTCCTCTGCATCTCACAGGAAGAAAACAGAAGCTCAAAAAGAAAACAGAGGAAGTGACAAGATTAACCAGGTTTGAGCTAATTAAGTGTTTCCAAACCCAAATTCTCAACTCCAGTTTGTATCAGACACATTTTAATGGATGATTTCTATTCATTTGTTGAGTTTAAAAATATCATTATTTTCCCTATATGTGAAATTAAAATAATAATTATTATGATTTAACATGAACAGGAGTGTTTTATCTGTTAAAATCAGAAGAGGTTCTTTTAACCTGAGGAAACTTAGTGCTTAGCATTAACTGCAGACTAAATCAGACCGTGATTAGACTTTAGTTTTGTAAGTTGGAGGAAACACGTTGGGGACAAACTGAACATCTGACCAACCAAGTTTCTCCACAGAGTGACACCCTGCTGCAGGAGGGGGATGTGACTTACGCCTCCGTTACCATTGATCACAAAAAGCCTGAAAAAGGGTAAACACCACTTCTTTATACATTTGGAACATTCATTTAAAGAAATGAGCAGGTTTGATAAAGAGGAGTGTTGACTTTCCTTCATTATTCTCTGTTCATTCTCTAAATTAATCTCTGTATTGTCAACACAGTCAGAAACATGATTAGGTTCCACATTAAAGGCATTTGTCTGTGTTTACACATTAGCTCACAGCACACGGTAACAGACATTATTAGAAACACACACTAATGAATTATGCTTACTATTTTGCTGAATGTTAAATTTCTATGTGATTACAGGCCTTCCCATCCAATGCAGCAACAAGAGGATGATTCAGTTATCTACAGTGCAGTGGTCACAAGACCCATTAAATAGAAAAGAAATGGAATCTATTATGTTTAGCCTGGTTTCCTAATTTCACTGGCTGTGTGCTTGTTATTTCACTAAGAAAAAAAGAGCTGTGTGTTTATATTTAGAAACCTTTTCTGTTGAAAGCATTATTCCTAAACAACTTCTGTACAACTTCTAATTCTGTATTTTTAACTTTATGATATATTCCTCTTCCTTGCTACTTACTATGAGGTGTGATTGAGACAGAAATAGCCTTAAAATATATTGCATTTGTAATCATTAAAGTATTCTTCTTCCCTTTGAAATTTTTCTGAGGGGGTCTTATCTGCTATTCTTATTTCTTCTTGGTTTTACACAAAAACATTCATGTAGAAGAAGAAGAAACACATCTAATGATTCCCTTAGCTTCTCTGGATTTGCCCCATAGGTGTAGTAGTGTGTTGTGGCAAATCTAAAATTAATCTCTAAGTATTACCAGGAAGGAAGATCGATGCTCAAAGAATTCTTTGGGGAGACCAGAGGAATAAAGACACGCAGTCAAGAATTCTCTCTTATCTCTCATTTATTGAACAAAATCATGCAGTATATATATGACCCCAGTCACGTACACCATCATGCGTTATTACATCAACCTTATTGGTGGATCTTAGTTGATTACTGTCAGGAGAAATGGTTGCAGGTGAGGGGTGTCTTTCAGTTTGTTGACTCCCTTCTTCCACTCTATTTAGTCTCCCCTACTACTTTCAGAATTGCTCTTTTCAACACTTTCCCAGTCTCCTCTATCTCCTGGGTCACAGTAACACAACACAATGTAACAAGTCCTTTCAGGTCACAAGCACACTAAGCTGCACACTTAATTTAGTAAGAATTAATCAAGTTTAATCAATACCATTACTCCCTGAATATATTGTATCATTAAAATAAATCATTATTTATGATTAACCATTACTCATTAGTGTTAATCTGCATTTTTCCCATCACATAGTGAACAAACAAACACACACTAGTCAGCAATTCTTCATATATATATTTAAGAGCCACTGTAGCATTGAGACTGCCAACCACATAGTAACAAAAGGAGTATGTTTGTGTGTATGATTTTGGGGACCAGAGAGTTCTGCTTCTGAGTGAATAGAATGAGCTACACTTGACAAACAGCCGTTTTCATAGCTTTTATAATACTCTTGCTGTAACAGTCACCATGGCAACAGCGAGGTGACAACACAGGTGCATAATAAAAAATTAATAAACAAATAAATAACACACAGCAGTAAAAGTGGTTAATTTTAAAAACAGCGTTAATAATTTGAGTGATTTACTCATTTTTAATGGTTTAGGCTCCACATAATGTAAAGATAATTTTTATTAATTGTAGTCATCTTCATTCAAAACTACCTCATTTAAATGAATAAATATAAAAATGTGGCAACACAAATGCGTTTATTTGAATATGAATACGAATTATTTATTATATTTATATATTATATTTATATTAACATATAGTGGATATATTAATTATGCTTTCATGACCAAAACATATTTATGGATGGATTTATTTAATTTATTTGTACATTTATAAATACTCCTCCTCTATAACATTTTTGGTGTCACTCTTCAGGTGAGAAATTATAATTATTGTTTTTGTTGGTCATTCTGAGACCATTTTATTCTGTTGGAATTGTTTCACATTTATTAACATTAGTGTCTCAGAAAAAGTGCCAAAAGACAGGGGCTAAAGGGTGCAGTTTTACACACATCTCACCACACACACACACACGCACACACACACGCACACACACACACACACCCTCAGCCTAAATACACTCACACACACAGCCTAAATACACACAGATCATACATATAAACACCATAAACTACACTGACTTTAGCCCCAAAATATAAACGTCCTGGACGACACCATAATATTATTAATTTTAATAATAAGCATAATTTGTAATGTTTTTTTCTAATAGTAATAATTCACAGATATCTTCTGCACATTGTTAGTGCACACCTGGGTCAACTCCTACAATACAGAGGAGTGTTTTCAAACTGATACCACTCTTCATTCATTTCATTTTTAGCCAAATTAGCCACTAGTTTCATTTTTCATGATGATGATTTTGGATTGTTTTTGGAATAGTATTTTAAAAACAAAACGGCTGATGATGTATATCCCCCATTCAACTGTCAGTCATTTGAGAGGAACGATTGACTGCTTTTATTTCCAGCCACAGGAGGGCAGTGTTTCTTTTTGAAGTATCATTCATTCAAGTTCTGCCGACTGCATTCATCCTTTGTTCCAACATGAATATTCAACTGTGTTAATGACTACTGACACCTAGTGGTCTGCATGTATTAGAGATTCTGAAGGGACCTTCTCTATGGAGCACAGTCTGGTTCATAAAGCTTTATCCCATGTGATAATTTCATAAATATTGTTTGCTAATTCTTAATCATTTCATTTTTAAAGCTGGAGGTGGTGAATTGTCTTTATATTTTTGTAATATTTCTTGAAGCACTTTTTACATCCTGATAGTAGTCAATAAAATAAAGCTCTGACGACATAAATTAAAATATTCCATTTTTATAAAAGCTACAGGACTGTGAAACTCTGCCCAATCATTTAAATGATACCAAACAAAATGATTGAATGGTTTACCTACAGGATACTGTCCACATCACACACACACACACACACACTGCTCATATTCTACATGTCTTTTGACATGAGCAGACTCCACACACACAGTGGCTTTAGAACAGGGGTCACATCTTATCCACGCAGGGGTAGTCACAGGTTTTCATTCCAATAAAGCAGAAGTTTACCTGATTTTACTTGTTCAATCACCTACTCTCCATCTTTGAACAGTTGTTTTTGTAATTTATTTACTGATCCTTTCCTTTAAAGGAGATGTCTAAGATTGTGGGGAAATGCTAATATCCTGATTGTTTACATTCAAAAGCTCTGTGTCCTTTAAGGGGGATTGGTGAGTTTGAGAGAAAAAAAAAAACAACAGTTGTTTGTACACAGCTGAAGTGTAAATTGTTTTATTCACTGTTTGAATTCACACAGAAACTCATATGTAACTCGAGCTGTTTAGTTTTGTAGCACTTTTGCTCTGTGTTTACTTTCATGCAGTTAGCGCTCTCCTGAATTTAGAATCAGTGCCATCTACAGCAAAAATAAATCAATATTATCCACCTACAGAGCAGGAATAGAGCATTCATTGTTTAAAATTTTCCAAACTGCAATTTCTCTGCTGTGAGCAGAGAGAGAGCCTAGCATACAGTACTGAGACACTTTGTTTTTTTACCCATTTACAGACACTGGGGTTTCGTAAACACATTACTGTGTTTTCCAGCGCAAACCGACTGCAGAGCAGCACATGGGGAGGAGACACACAACAGAGTTTTATACACAGTGTTTTTATATTATTATGATTGTGAATGTTGCCTTTAAGTGTCATCTGCTGTTCACCAGGCTGCCATCATAAATAAGAACTTGTTCTTGATGACTTTGCTGGTTAAAATAAAGGTTAAAAATGGGTAGAGCCGTAAACAGCATTTAACACAGTGTGTACACAGTGTGTGTGTGTGTGTGTGTGTGTAAAAGAATTTCTCACTAGTGTTTACTACTAAAGATGTGTAAAATGCAGAGAATGCATTTCCACAAAGGGATTAATAAAATAACCCTTTATCTCAATAGACACTGTAGTGTATGTTGTGTATACACCGTGATATATATATATATATATATATATATATATATAAATATATATATTATATATATTTATATAATTTGTTTGTAGCGTTGACCTTATTCAAACTCTTATTATTACTGATATTTGACTAATGGTAGTAATTAAAATTTTATAATTGGCTTAAGTAATTAAAATGTTAACAATTAGTTTGAGAATGAATAATGGCCAAGCTAAGTGAGTTTTTCAGGATCTTCAGACTTTTAATGAACAGACTCCACACACTGTGATGTCAAATAATGGAAATATTTATTAACAAAAAGAATATTTACTTAACATAACATAATCTCAAAATCTCACGGCATCAACGCAGGTGAAGCCGATTCGAATTTAAAGATAAGCTAGGCGCTACGACTTGTGACTAATGTGTTGCTAACTGATGTTTTACTTAATGTATAAATTTATCAAGGGACTTAAGTAGGCACCAGCTTCTGGAGAGTGAATGAATTTTGGCTTGCTTACTCTTTTTGCCGTTTTCACCCAGCTGTTTTAACCTCCATGCTCTAGGGGTTGCTTCTTGTCCTCCCTGTGTCGTTAAAGGTAGGCTCGTTGGGAAGGGGATTCCTTCCAGGTTGAGTCAGACACTCTTGGCCTTAGATGGGGCGACGTCGGTCGGGAGTTTCCCTTTTCGCGGAGGATTGCAGGCCTGGCTGGTCTTTCCACTGAGAAAGGGGAGGCGTCTTCAGAGTAGTTAGCTCGTCACTCGAGTCTCCAGAAGTAGTGCCCTCAGAAGTCGGCTTATAACGCTAATATATCCACTATCAACTAATCTACAGGGGTGATATCTTATTCTGGCCACGAACAAGTTTCACCTGCTTTGATCACTCGTGAGATTTAACTTAGGTTGGGCGATAAAACATAAACACAATGAAAAGAACAAAGGATTATTCGGAATTACGCGACGTGACTGGTAAAATTTCTTTCACACTCTAGCTAGTGCAAGATGTCTCCTGGGGAGCTGAGTGAGGTCCTTTTAAAGTCTTTGTTCGTTGGTGTAAAGAAGAGAAAAACGTCTCGCTTGGAGAGGTTGAAAATTAGAGAGAGAGTGTAAAACAAAGAGAACGTGTAAGAGCGCGTAAAAGTAGAGTTCGGAGAAAGAGTAAGAGCGTTCAGAAGAAAGAGAGAGCGGCGTGGTCCGGGCGCACTCTTTTCAGAGGTGGCGCGGTCACGCCCAACTGGGAGGTATCCTTCCTTTGATTGGATCCTGTGTCTGAGGCTCACGTGACTTGTTTCACGTTTCAGAGAGAGAGAGAGAAAGGTTACACGTATACACAAAATTGAATAACATAGAAATTACTTATACATACTTATGGTATAGCATAATATGTGTCCTGGATTATTAATATCAAACATCTACGTGTATATATCTTGGGTACGTTATGATTACGTCCCACTACAATATTATGTTAGAAGATATTAATTTGTTTCTCATCTGAGGACAACAAAGAGTGACATTCATACATATCGCATACACATAATTATTAGAATTTGATTATTTCCGTTATGTATCTAGGCGACCTCAGGCGAGACGTGATTTTGCAAACGTCCACTTGGGGTCGCTGTTAGTCCATGCTGTTTTTCCTTTGTGGATGAGTTTTCAGGAGTTCAGTGCAAGGTCAATTCTGGGGCCATCTGTTTAGTTTTCACACGAGATAAGTTTCGCCTTTTAGGCGCCACGGCCATAAAGCCGAATTGTCACCCACAGTTATTCCCCACTTTGTTTGTTCTCCCCTCTGCCTAAAAGCATAATAACTGGCCTGTTATCTTTCATCCATGGTGGAGATGAGGGAGGGGTCACTGGAAAGTGTCCTGCTCAGTCTTTGATGAGAGTTTGTACGCACACACAAAATTTTGTGGAATGTGGGTTCTGTTCCAAACAAAAATCCTTGTTAAAGTGGAGAGTTCCTCACTCAGAACTTTGTCATTTCTCGATTTGATCCATACTCCACTACATTCCCCCCTTTTTTCAGTTTTATGGTCCAGCAGGGAGCATGGAGCTGAAAAGAATTTTTGCTGTGGAGGAAGGTGAGATCAGCAAGCATATCCAAACACATTTCCAGAGCTGATGTCTTCCTATCAGTGTATGGGTGCATATGGGGTGTTGATGTTTGCATGCTGAAGGGATTCTAATTATTTAGGCGTAGGTCTTGTTCAAACGCAACCTCGAGAGCTGGTCTTCGGCTTCATATCTAAAACTTGGGGGTTCGCCTCTCTGGGCTCTCTTATGTCTAACGAATTTGACCATTTTATTAGACCAAGTTTCTAACCTGCTCTGGAGGGCTCGAGTGCGTTTGAAATAGAACCAAGCTATACCAAAGGTCAAAAGATATCCTAATCCTACCAGTGTAACTAGTAAGGTGTCTGGAGTGGACCATGCATAGGTGACAGGCTGAACTGGCCATAGGGGTTGAGACGACAGCTGTCTAAGAGTGTTATCTATGGGGGTTAGATCAATGACTTGGGTTCCCTCATATTCTAGGCGAGTTAGTGTTTTAGGATCTAGCTCGATGGTGTGTTTGGAGAAGAACTCTGAGATTTCTATGTTGCTCTCATATTGGTCAGGGTTTAGGTGATACAGGGCCAGGTCTCCTACATGTAGGATTGCGTTTACGGGGACGTCTACCCAGAAAGATTGGCTAGGAAGGAGTACCCTTTCTGAGGTGTCATGTTGATCATAGGTTAGTAGGGCCTCTCTGAAGGGGGTGTTAACCAACCAACGGTTTCCAACAATCTCAGCTTGAGTACCAGTTACCAAACGTCAAGGTGTGACTACTACCGGACATTGAGTATTACTCATCATAGGCTTAAGACCACAGATCCCATTTGCGCTGTCACGAATAAAAGGTTTGCTAGGGCACAAGTAGTGGATGTCTTTAGTGAGTGTGCACATAAGCAAGTTGGGTACCAGATATGGGTCAGGGTTATTGTCTTGATATGCTACAAGTGATGTTGTCTTTACACGAAAGTAGGCTTTATCTTACCAGAAGCCAACGTTGACAACATCTTTCAAACGGTAGATGTTTTCAGGCGCCATTATGGGAAGGTTATTGATGAATGCTAATTCTTGGTCTTGAGGATTAACATAAATTGGGATGACGCTACCTAAGGTATAGGCTAGGTGGGCCTGGAGATCAGTAACTACTTCTCGAGTTGCTGTAGACAAAATCTCCTGTACTAAGGATAGAGGCACCAGGTAGGGAGGAATTCTCCCCATGGCTAGGCTATCCACAGAGGAGCTGATTTCTTGTAGCATATCAGACAATAGCATATTCACAAGCTGGATGTGGGCAAGGTCAAGTTGCACTACTGAAAGCATAGAGTTAACCGTCTGGAGCGTTTTGTTCAAAGCGACACTGTGAGCATTGAGCACTACAATGGTGCCACGTAGGGTTTGCCCAATTGTTTGCAGGTGCTGCTGCTGTTTGTCTAGTTGGGTTTTAATGTTTGGAATTTCAGCTTGCAATTCCCCTACTTGACATTTGACAGTGGCTACATTGACGGCGTTGATGGCGGACGTTCCGAGACTCAGTAGTGATCCCACAGTTGCAGCTGCCATTAGCAATCTATGAATCTATGCCTATGAAGCGTTTAGGCCATTTGTTAAAACCATTTAGTTCTGATTGCGTCACGGTAAACTTTTGTAGCTGGCGGAGCATATGAGTTACGTCAGCTTCAGCATGGCTGATAGCTTCCTCAGTCCATCTAACTCCATTCCGGCCAGTCTGCAAAGTGGTTATCGGTAGGTTTTTGCTACATGCTTCGGCGGGATTCATCCGTACAAATACTTTCTGGGTATGGAGGCGGCAATTAGTGATTAGCAGTCCCGGCTGGTCTTTCAGTATTATTCCTGAGTCAGGACCCGGTTCAATCACTTCAGGGAGCACGGCGGTTCCTAGGGAGCACGGCGGTTCCTAGGGAGCCGACGATCAGGAGAATGAGTAGCGGGGCCATCCTACCGGGAGAGATGCTCATGGTTAGATTTAGGGTATTTACGGCAAGTCGTTTTAGATAAGTTATAAAGTTTTTCACTATACCCCCCTTTTGAAAAAAAAAATTCCTAGGGTAAACACTCTACAATAATTGACGATGAGGGACTAGGGTCTTGCACCCTGAGTGTCCTCAGTCTGGTTAGAAGCTTGTTGCCTGCTAAAGAGTGAGAGGAAAAGGGGAAAAAGGGATAGAATAACTAAGGTGTGAGTAGAAGGTTGTAGTTGTTTGTTAACCAGCACCCTTCCTGCCTTTGGTTCTGTTGTTTATGACCTAACACAAGTGTTAGTATCCCCTACAAGTCCCATGGGGGTTGTGTGTGGTCTGATTTGGTTGCGGTGGACCCACTTGAGTTCAGTACTGCCCCGACCTTTGTTTATCTTGATCCTGTAAACAACGGGGGACAGTTTGTCTGTGATCTTATAGGGACTGGACCATCGGGGTAGGAATTTGCGGGCCAGATTCCCCTGTTTTTCACGACCTTCCAACAGGTTGGACAAAGATGTAGTACCATACCTTGTCCCCTATTTGGAGTTCGTCGTGGGATGCCTTGTGATCATAGTATGCTTTGCGACCTTCTGCACTTTTTTCCAGTTTCTGCTAGGCAAAGGCAAAAGTGGCTTGGAGGTTTTTCTGCAGATCCTCCATATACTGATGAGTGGTGTAGGCTACTGCTATGCTAGCTTCACCTGGCTGATATAACAGATGTAGAGGCAGAGTCATCTGTCTCCCTGTCATCAACTCAAAGGGTGAGAACCCGACCGCATCGTGTGGGGTCGCCCGTATGGCCATCAGTACAAGGGGTAGCTTGACATCCCAGTCTCGTTGGTTTGCTGCTACGTACTTTTTCAGTATGCTAACAACAGTTCGGTTGGCTCGCTCTACCTGACCTGAGCTTTGAGGATGGTAGCTAATGTGAAGGCTGGCTTTTACTCCTAAGAGTTGCCAGAGCTGCTGCATGACCTCAGCTGTGAAATGTGTTCCTCTGTCAGAGTCGACACGGCTGGGTAGGCCAAACCACGAGAAGACATGGTTCATCAGTAAGTATGCATTGGTTAGCGCTGTGTCATTCGGTGCGGGGAGGCATTCTAACCATTTAGTGAATGCACACGTGACTGTGAGGAAGTACTTGTTACCTCTTACTGTTCAAGTGAGTGGTCCAAACCAGTCTATCTGGAGGTTTGACCAAGGGAAGGATAATCTTTTCTTTTGCAAGGGGGCTCTATGAAGAGGATTTGAGGGTTGAAATGTGCGAGTCAGTGGCATGAACAAGTAAGCCTTTGACGACTTGGAAGGATGTTCTGGCGCCGTATAGGTCTTTAAAACCTGGTATGGTGTCAAGATCTTGGGCTGAGATGGGACATGTAGATGGGTCAGAGACATGGCTAAGCATTTTAGAAATAGATGGGTCTCGAGCTTGGAGAGTAACTAAGTCAGCGTCAGAAAAAGCAGGGTTAATGGAGACAATAGTAGTTTTAGCATTGTCAGGCGATGCCTTCGTTACAGTTCGAGACCGTGTAATAGCTAGGACTTCGATGTCGGGTGGGTTTGGATAAAGGGAGGGATCGAATGTCCACGATGTGCCTTCGCGGGCCCCTTGTTTGGCTAAGCTATCTGCTCGGTCATTGAATTCTTTGTCATCTCCCGGGACTCGGGAGTGACCCTTCACTTTCTTCCAGTAGATCTGCAGGTCATGTGTGTCTACCAAGTGTTCACACGCCGCGAAAAGCTCTTTGTGTTTGACTGGCTTTTTGTTTGACGTGGTGTAGTTGTTGGTTTTCCACAGTTTCAAGTGGCATGTGAAGCTTAGGCGCGCGTAGTTGGAGTCTGTGCAGATCACCAACGTTTTTACGCTTTCCTGGACCGCAGACTGAATTGTGATGAGAATTCCTGCTATTTCAGCATATTGGGAGGACTGACCACCCAATTTGAAACTTAGGGGTTCGTGAGGCCACCCGTTTATTCCGATAATACCCACCCCTGCCATCAGGGTGTGTTCTCGGCGGAACGAACAACTATCTACATACGCAGTGACAAAGTCTTTGCATGTGTTAGGATCGAAATAGTGGTGGTTAGCCATGGTAGGTAAGAGGGTTTCTGGAGCTTGTGGCACTGGGGAAGGAATGTCTCCTTCGCATCGCCTGCAGGAAGCAAGGCCTGTGCCTAGGGGGCTCTTGTAGTTTTGTGCGTAACGTACCTCCAAATCAAAGCTTTGGAGAGCCATTAGCCAGGAGGCTACTCAAGCGTTAGTTACTATACCCTCTCGAATTCGTTGGCTATTCATGAAAGTGACTGGCTGATGATGAGTTTCAACCATCACCTTCTGACCACCTAGGTAGTTGGAGAAATGTTTGACTGCCCACACTGTTGCTAGTAGTGCTTTTTCGCAGTCACTGTATTTGTTTTCAGCAGCCAGCATAGTTTTACTAGCGTAGGCTATGACACGTTTGTCTCTGTCATGTAATTGATACAGACCAGAGCTGAGACAGTGGTCCAAAAACCCTACTTCTAGGTAGAATTCTTTGCTACTGTCAGGGTAGGCGAGGCATGGGGCCGTGCACAGTTTCGATTTCAGTGCCTGCATGGCTTGTTCCTGGGCTTCGTCCCAGGTGAATGGAGTATCCTTTTTTAGTAGGTCGTAAAGTGGACTAGCTAGGTCCGCATAGATTTCTATGAACTGGCGTGAGTAGTTGCATACTCCTAAGAAACTGCGGAGTTCCTTAAGATTGGTGGGTGCTGCAAAGTTTGTTACTCCTTGTACTCGACTCACTTGTGGTTCAACACCATCAGTTGTCAGGCGATGCCTTCGTTACAGTTCGAGACCGTGTAATAGCTAGGACTTCGATGTCGGGTGGGTTTGGATAAAGGAAGGGATCGAATGTCCACGATGTGCCTTCGCGGGCCCCTTGTTTGGCTAAGCTATCTGCTCGGTCATTGAATTCTTTGTCATCTCCCGGGACTCGGGAGTGACCCTTCACTTTCTTCCAGTAGATCTGCAGGTCATGTGTGTCTACCAAGTGTTCACACGCCGCGAAAAGCTCTTTGTGTTTGACTGGCTTTTTGTTTGACGTGGTGTAGTTGTTGGTTTTCCACAGTTTCAAGTGGCATGTGAAGCTTAGGCGCGCGTAGTTGGAGTCTGTGCAGATCACCAACGTTTTTACGCTTTCCTGGACCGCAGACTGAATTGTGATGAGAATTCCTGCTATTTCAGCATATTGGGAGGACTGACCACCCAATTTGAAACTTAGGGGTTCGTGAGGCCACCCATTTATTCCGATAATACCCACCCCTGCCATCAGGGTGTGTTCTCGGCGGAACGAACAACTATCTACATACGCAGTGACAAAGTCTTTGCATGTGTTAGGATCGAAATAGTGGTGGTTAGCCACGGTAGGTAAGAGGGTTTCTGGAGCTTGTGGCACTGGGGAAGGAATGTCTCCTTCGCATCGCCTGCAGGAAGCAAGGCCTGTGCCTAGGGGGCTCTTGTAGTTTTGTGCGTAACGTACCTCCAAATCAAAGCTTTGGAGAGCCATTAGCCAGGAGGCTACTCAAGCGTTAGTTACTATACCCTCTCGAATTCGTTGGCTATTCATGAAAGTGACTGGCTGATGATGAGTTTCAACCATCACCTTCTGACCACCTAGGTAGTTGGAGAAATGTTTGACTGCCCACACTGTTGCTAGTAGTGCTTTTTCGCAGTCACTGTATTTGTTTTCAGCAGCCAGCATAGTTTTACTAGCGTAGGCTATGACACGTTTGTCTCTGTCATGTAATTGATACAGACCAGAGCTGAGACAGTGGTCCAAAAACCCTACTTCTAGGTAGAATTCTTTGCTACTGTCAGGGTAGGCGAGGCATGGGGCCGTGCACAGTTTCGATTTCAGTGCCTGCATGGCTTGTTCCTGGGCTTCGTCCCAGGTGAATGGAGTATCCTTTTTTAGTAGGTCGTAAAGTGGACTAGCTAGGTCCGCATAGATTTCTATGAACTGGCGTGAGTAGTTGCATACTCCTAAGAAACTGCGGAGTTCCTTAAGATTGGTGGGTGCAGCGAGGTTTGTTACTCCTTGTACTCGACTCACTTGTGGTTCAACACCATCAGTACTTACGAGCAGACCGATGTAATTCACCTTTGTTCTGCACCACTGACATTTGGAGAGTGATATTTTAGCACCTGCTGTTGTGAGCTGGTCAAGAACATGATCAATCTCATCAATATGTGCCTGTAGAGAGTGGTTACGCATGAGTATGTCGTCCACATATATGAGGGTGCCTCGCTCGCGGGCATCAGGGCATGCTTTGTTTAAGAAAATGTTGAACTCCGTGGGTGAGCTGGCATATCCAAAGGGGCACCGAGTGAATGTGTACTGTCGGTTTGCAAAGGTGAAAGCGAGCTTGTGTTGGTCTTCTGCTTGCACCGGGATGGTCCAGAAGCCAGAGGCTACATTGATGGTGGAAAAGTATTTAGCGTTTCGGACCGAGGGGAGTTCTTGCTCTAATTGTGTCATCGGCCACCGAGATAAGGGAACCTGTTGTTTTAGTTTCCGGTAGTCGATGGTCAGGTGCCATTTACCATTGGGTTTTATGACGGGCCATAATGGTGCTGAGTACGTGCTGTTGCAGGGTCGAATTATGCCCTTTTCCAGCAAATCATCAATGATTTCTTGTACCGGTTCATAGGATGCCAACGGAATTTTGTATTGGTGGACAAATGTGGGTGGTGCTCCTGGACGAGTGGGAATGCGCACTGAATGAATGTCAGTGAGACCACAGTCCGTTGAATCTTTGGCAAAAGATTTTTGGTATTTAAGAAGCACTTCACGGAGTTTCTCACGTTCTTCTCCGCTTTGGAGGGCATCGGCCTCCTTTAGAACTTGTTCGGCTTGGATACGAAATTCGGAGTCAGATAGTTCTTTCGAATTGCGTGAATTTGAAGTGTCTTCTCCCGATTCGGGAAGTAGAGATGGTTCACAGGAGGATTCCGGGGATGAATCTAAAGAAAGAACCTTGACCCTCATTTGATCATCATCAGCGAGATCTATTCTGCAAATGGCGTCTTTACCCATGTCCAGAGCTGAGAAGAGAGCAACAGCTCGTTCATTCAGGCATTGGTCCTATAATCGGGACTCGCAACTCGAAGTCATGGAATTTTGTACTGACCAACCAACCCAAAGGAGATGAATGAGGAATTGTCAAGGGTTGAGTGGTTTCGTTTCGTACGAACACCTAGGTGGATCTTGCTCGTGTTTCCACCAAAGGGGTGGCTTCGACGGTGAGGCCTAGTTCAAAGAAATGAGGTGATGGTTGGAAAAGTGCATGTGCGTGGCTTAAGTGTTGGCCAGGTCGCATGACTAAACGGATGGGTACGTTTGCGGTGTTCGCAGGTACCACAAGTGAACCTTGGTTAGTGACCTGACATACCTCGGGAATAGTTTGTCCTGAGCCTAGGTTGCTGGGATCTGAGGACCAGGTTTCCATTGAAACATCAATCAAGGACCACAGCACACTATTGAGGGTGTCTACGTGGACATCAAGGCGCACCAAGAAGTCACTTCCAATGTAAGCGTCATGCGGCAAGTTAGGGACGACCAAGAAATAATGGGTGAGTACACTTTTGTTCCACTGGATGGTTAGAGCACAGATTCCATCAGTGGGTGACATTACCTTTGATTTCGGGTCGAGAGGAAAGAGACAAGGACTGCTCACCAAAGGAATATTTGGTTGAGTGAGGCGCAGGGTGTCAAAGAGGGTTTGGCTTATGGCGGACTTGTCGGTCCACAGAGCCAGAACTACATTGTCCACATGATAGTCCTGCATTATGAGACCATTCATGATGGGAAGGCCGGGAGTGTCTGTTGTGGACGGCTTAGTGAAAGTGCACAGGAATGTGTTCCGCTGTTCTAACATGGCATTAGGGGGCCAGGAAGAGACTGCAGTCTCTGGTGTAGCCGCCATGGGCTCGGTTTCCTCTTCCTGAAAGTGAGGGATCTGCCTTGGTGGATCTCCTATTGATTCAGGCCAGATTTCAAGGCGGCAACACTGAGCTTCCCGGTGGTGTGGGGTGCAGATGGGCAAAGGCTCACGCACTTGTGCCCAGATTTTTGACCTTTTGAAGTCAATCAGTGGTTCGAAGCGATTAAGGAGATCTTCGCCGATGAGGAAGGGAATTGTTTCAAGAGGAGACACATGAACTGGATGCACTAAAGTCATTGGTCCAATGGCTAAGTGTATTAGTGCCATAGATTGGATCGTGAGGCCTGCATGTGAATACGGCTGAATTTTAAGAGAACAGTTTTGGAGCTGTATCTCGTGATTTTCATGCCGCGCAATGGCTCGAACCTGGTGGAACAAGGTGGAAGACATGAGGGTGACATCTGATGCAGTGTCCAGCAGGGCCTCATGTACTAGCCTTCTCTCCACAATGGTGGACAAATAGAATTTGCGTGCAACCCCTTTCTCAGTTAAGTGTCCCATGAATTGTTGGACGGGTGTGTCGCCTTCAATGACTGAAGGGTTGTTTGGCGTTAAACCTTCCTTACCGTCTAACTGAACAACCAAAACAGCACTGGAGGGTGTTTGTGAGTCACCCCCCTGTATCATTTGGTCTTCAGCGTTTGTTTGGGTCACGAGGAGATTGCACGGTGCGCTAGAAGACGGAGCTTCGCTTGTCACTTCTCCTACATAACTCTCTAACATTTCTGGGGTGTTAGAGGATGGCTCTGGGTTAGACCGCACAGAGGTGATAGAAAGAACGTCAGGTTTTTTCTTTTTCTCTTTACAAATCATTGCAAGCATTCGGCGGATGTCCTCTAACTCCTTAGAGCTGAATTCCTTGCCTTTAAGCTTGTCTTTGGGGTGATTTTCTTTATTTTGATACCAGTATTTCTCTTTCTTTTCTCTATTATAATCAGAAAGCTGGTTCTGAGCTGTTCGCTCATATCCCTTATGGGGATGTGCTGGTTTTCTGCGGTCCGCACCGTGGTTTTATGCAAGGTAATAGTCATGATCATACCCAGCCCTGTCCTGAGGGTTCCAGAAATCTTTGTCGCGATTTCTGACTGGCCTGCGAGGAGGGTGGCGCTTGTATTGGTGTGAGGGCGGAGGAGGTTTCGGGCCCTCACTGGCCCACGGAGTGAGGGAAGGGTCTCGGGCGGATCTTTGTGGATCGGCCTGGGTGGCACCCTCCAACTCTAAATGTGGGGAGCTGGAGTCGACATTAAAGACTTGGGGTGTTTCGGACCATCTGTTGGGAATTTGTTGGGATTTTAGGAAACCTCTGAGTGCTAAATCACGCAGCTGTCTGCTAGACAGGGTGCGAGGGCAAGCTGAGACTCCCAGCTGATGACTGGTGTGGGGATGGAGGTTTTGGATAAATAGTGATTTGAAATTTAACTCTTCCTCTATTCCGTAGTCATTTCTAGGTCCGAAATACGCCTGTCTGAGTCGGTTATAATATTGCAGAGGGGATTCCTGGCGTTGCTGTTTTACGTTCAAAGCAGCGGCCAGTCCTGTCTGTGACAGGTCATTGGAGAATTCTTCCTCCAATGCTTGGCACAGCACATCATATCGCGCTTTTACATAGTCTGGCTGACGTTCAATGAAGTTACTGACGTCTCGGTTGGAGGTCAGTTTAATCACATATAGTCTGTCATCTATTGTGATTCCGGGGAACCGTTGGAGGTAGAAATCAATATCTTTTAGGTAAGAAAAGATATCATTAGAACCGTCAGGTTTGGGATCAAAGCGGGTTATATTACGTGCGATTTTATCTAGGTCCTTGTATGAGGGAGCGGGAGAGGGTACAGGTTGAGGGGGCCAGGCACTGGGTTGCAGTGCTCTGGGTCTAGCAGGGCGTTGTAAGGGCCGGCTGACAGGAGACACAGGGTAAGGTGAAATACCTGTTGATACCAGAGGAGGTGCTGCAGCAGCTCTAAAGGTTATGATCACTGGTGATGCTGGTCAGAACAGAGAATGCCTCATCCCACAAGCCTTCTACATATACTTCCGAGGGAGAAGTCCCTTCTGCCATGTTAGCTGTGTCTAGCTGCGAGGTGTAGCTTACTTCTATTTAGTTAGGATTAATTCCGTAAATCCCTTTCTAACTAAACTGAACTTAATTCACCTGCACCGAGTGCTCTAAGAGTCCGTGCTAGTCAGTATGGTGTTGAAGTTCACTTGTGAATCTCTAAAGGAAGTCTGTTAGTAGTAGAGGGTGTAGTGAAAGTTGCTATACGCAAGTGAGCAAAAGAAGAAAGAATTTTTATTTTCAATAATCAAAATTATAAAAAAAAATTTGAATTAAAGAATTGCTGAAAAAGAAAAATTCGGATTAAAGAATTTTAAAAAAATGTAAAGTAAATTTTATTAAACTAAATAAAATTTCTGATTAAAGAATTATGAAAGTGAAAGAATTTTCCAAATTGAAGAATTATTAAGAATAACAAAATTAAAAGACTTTCTCTTTTAACTGCGTTTATGATCTGGTAACAAGTTAAAGTGTCAATCTCTAATTATTGCACACTGTCTGCTATAGCTGTATCAGCTTACTATGCTTCCACGCCTTTAATCGTAATTATTCAGATGTGCAGAGTTTAGAGACAGCCACCAGAGCTGTAATACCAGGTCTTGTTAGTGCGAGCTAGTCAACAATTTCAATTGCGATAGCAAGTTTCTCCACTAGAGGGTACTGAAGGTAAATCTGAATGGCAACAGCAAGCTTCAGTATTAAAGTTGAACTTAAATTGTAATACCAGACTGGGTAACTTGCTGACAAGCAAGTTTATAATGCAATAGCAGCAATGAACACCAGTCGGCGCTGGTGGAAATTCTAATAAACACGGCACGAGCAGACACAATGTAACACAAATGGGAATTTCCACTGTAGCGGGAAGTTTTAACTCTAGAGGGCGTTATCAAATTGAAATCTAAAATGGGATAAAGATTTTAAACGCTCAGGTACTTTATCAAAATTAAAATTTAAAAGAGAACAGAGATTTTTACACTAAGGTACTTTAAACGAATTTCATCTGTAATGACAGCTTTTAAGCACCAGAGGGCTGCTAAACACTTAAGGTTGCCTCGGCGGACAACCTCCCAACCATTAAAGGGTGTACGGGAATCAAACGTCAAGGGTAGCACCACACTTGACCACAAGGAGGAGCATGGGAGGACACGCTTCAATAGACGCTAGTTATGAAGTGATTTCCCTGCAATTACGCACTTAAACCAAAAGAGGGAATTAGTCTTCCTCTGTTTTGGGGGAGTTTTGAATTTCCCTCCTTAGTTTCAGTTCCGCCCCTTCAAAGGGGTCATCCCTTTTCTGAATTCGCGTTCAGTCTAACAGGAAGAGCTGATGAGAGCAGACCGCTCTTAACACAAGCCGTATTTTCGGCAGTTTCTTTTAATAACCTCCCAATCGCCTAGCACGCAATCTCGTTATTAACGCTGGTAGCGACCCAGTTTTAAAACGAACGGAGGAATTCGGTTCGGTTGTCCTTCTCGCCGGAATTTCGCGGCTGAGGGTCGAACCGCGGCAATGTCCTAAAGCGGAATCCGCGCAATGGACGTGCCAAGGCCTCTATTTAATGCATGCAAAATGGCGCAGAGCCGCGCACTTCAAAAACAACCAAGCTTATTTTTTTTCAACGGTATATACCACAGAACAGATTTTCAACAGTAACATACACAACACGAAATTGCCCACATCAAGCTTTGAATCTCAATCGTTATTCAGCAACATAAACAGCGGAAAGCATTTCATAAATCCAAGCTGAGATTATTTATCAGTGTTTACAGTTTGTTCATTAAAAGACTTTTTCCTGGCCCCACGTGGGCGCCAAAAATAATAAATGGTATATGTAGTGTATGTTGTATATACACTGATATATATATATATAAATATATATATTATATATATTTATATATTGTGTTTGTAGCGTTGACCTTATTCAAACTCTTATGATTACTGATATTTGACTTATCATAGTAATTAAAATTTTATAATTGGCTTAAGTAATTAAAACGTTAACAATTAGTTTGAGAATGAAAAATAGCCAAGCTAAGTGAGTTCTTCAGGATCTTCAGACTTTTAATGAACAGACTCCAAACACTGTGATTTCAAATAATGGAAATATTTATTAACAAAAAGAATATTTACTTAACATAGCATAATCTCAAAATCTCACGGCATCAACGCAGGTGAAGCCGATTCGAATTTAAAGATAAGCTAGGTGCTAAGACTTGTGACTAATGTGTTGCTAACTGAGGTTTTACTTAATGTATAAATTTATCAAGGGAATTGATTAGGCACCAGCTTCTGGAGAGTGAATGAATTTTAGCTTAGCTTGCCGCGCACACACATTGTAGCTGTGTGTGGTAGCCATGATTGTGTTATTTTTCTGGACTTAAGGTCTCCCTTTTGTAATAATTAAATAGCACGGCTCCTGTGGCTATATCAAAGTTGAGGAAAGTTGTTTTGTGATTGTTCTGGGTTAAATGATTGTTAATGATGAGAGTGAATGTTTTTGTCTTTGCGCTGTTGAGTCCATTGAAGTGTACCACCACACTGATGTGCCTTTACTATGGTACAACCCAGGAATGTTTGTCCTGTAAGCCTATGTGAAAATAATATTGCACTTATTTTTTGTAACCAAGTATGCATTGCAACAAGCATATATTTAATTGATTTGAAGATAGCATTTGTTTTGACTGTGTACATTTTGGTTATATTATTTGAGTTTATAATGAATTATATTCCATGCTATTTTGGTTTTGGTAATACAGAAAGACTGGATGTGTTGTAAAGGATTTGAAACACATGAATGTGTAAAAATAAAGACTCGGCAGAAGCTGGAGAAGGAAACACACTACTGTCGTCCGTCTCACGATTTTCCTGTTTCTTTTCAGGATATAATCTGTTGGCAGCCCACTCACTAGGGGCCTGTTACACATGCACGACCCATGCGTTCATATGAGGAGGATATTGTGCTTTTTAAAAGGCTTGGAGTGAATGTCGGCAGCGCATATCATTCACGAGAAGGGGGAGCCCACATCCTTCAGTGCATCGCACAGTCAATCAGTTCAGAACTGAATGAAAAACTGAAAGCGGCCGAATTCTGGGGTGTGCTTTTTGATGGATCAGAAGACAACAATACTGAAGCAGGAAATTGTGTACATTGTGTCTGTGTCTAACAACGGAGAGATTACCTCAGATTTCCTTGGATTAATTAATCTGGGTGTGAACCGAACAGCACAGGACATAGTGAATGGACTTATGCAGCTCTTCCATGCTTGTGGTTTAGGGGATGAGTGGAAGACGAAGCTGGTTTCCGTATGCACAGATGGAGCTGCAGTGAACGTTGGAGTTTACAACGGGGTCCTTCCCAAATTGCGTCAAATGGTTGCGATCGGGGATTCACTTATACATATCCTGTGTACTGCCCACACACTCGAAAACTGCGCTAAGTCAGCTGATCGCACGGTTCCATACTGTGAGACATTTACACAGTCCATTGTAAAGTTGTTAAGCTTTTATTTGCAGAAAGGGGGTGCAAAAAGGACAGATAAACTGAAGAACATATGAATTAAAACATAGATGGTCTGCATGGAGACAAGAGACTTTGTTGAAAATATGGAGGCTATTACCTGCCATTCAAATTCATGTGGCTACAAGTGATGACAGTGACCTAAAACATATAGGCACAGAGCATGTCCAGTGTTTTCTAGCCAACATGCTTGACACTGGAAAGATTTTGCACTTCACATCTCTCAGGTTCCAGCAAGAGAAGCTGACTATTGGTGAATGCAAAGATAAGCTCATGGTAGCTATTGGACAGCTGACACTACTGCTTGACAGTGAAGGTGAGTACAGGAAAGAAGCTGTTTCAAATGCTGATGCTGACAGGGACAAGACTGATGTATTGAGAGGTTTAATTCAAGAGTTTGAAAGCAGATATGAATCACTCAAATCATGCGATCAATTTTTAGTATTTGATCCTTCAACTTGGCCTCAAGAAATGCAGCACCTCCATAGTTTTGGTAACAGAACACTGAGTAACATGCTCCAGAAATATGAGGCCAGCTTGTCTGTTGACAGAGATGCCACTAAGAGAATGGCTGCGTTTAAAGCAGTCAGGGAAGCGTTTGGCAGCCTCCTCTGTGTATGACTTGGTCAACATAGTGACGATGAGCAATCTAGATTGTTACTCCAACATTCACAAAGTAATTCTGTTGTCCCTTACACTGCCCTTGAGCAGTGCGGCATGTGAGAGGGGATTTTCACATCTCCATATGATAAAAAATAAGTACAGATCCCGCCTATAAGACTTGCGACTCTCATCACTGATGCACATCCTCTTGTCTAGGATCACAACAGAGACATTTGACCCAAAGGCAGCTGTTGATTTATGGATGCACACAGCTCATCATAGGCTAAATCAGGGGGAAAGAAGTCAGCCCTCATCATCATCCACCATGTTTGAAAGGGAGGAAGAGGGTGATGAGAGCAGTCAGGAGGGCAGTGATGATGAATGCTTGTAGTATTTCCTGAATTGTAAAAGGTGAGCACCAAGCAACATCTTTAGGTGCTCCTTTGAGAACTAGACCAAAAATGTTATGTGCACCCCTGACTATAACCCTGGCAATGACTTTAATATTTCACTTTAGAATCTGCTTTAGAAACAATCATTATGTTTAATGTAGGACAGTGGTTCTCAAACTTTTTCTATCATTCCTCACCTCAGATGAAGGGAAATTTCCGAGCTCCACCTGTGCCATGTTGCCGCATAAAAATTTGTAATAAAATACACATGCAAATTTACAATCTCTAAATCAGTAGCTTAACATTATAACACCAGATACAACACTAACACAAATGTTCAAAAATTCAAAAACACAGAAATCTGGCTAATAATTAAACTGTGCTTCAGTTTCTCACTTTTCAGAGCAGGGGGAGAGTTCAGCATTCTCACAGCCTGATGGATGGAGCTATGATGGCAGCATGCTGAAGAAGCTGTGTAGCAGGTGGGTGGGATCACCTGTCAAGCAGAGGGCTTTTCGTAGGAGGCAGGAGCTGTATAAGTCCTGAAGGCAGGGGAGAGAGGTACCAATAATCTTCTCAGAAGTTCTCACAATACGCTGGAGGGTTCTGCGGCAGGATGCTGTGCAGGCCCTGTACCACGCAGTGAAACGGCTAGTCAGGATACTCTCGATGGCCCCACTGTAGAAGGTGATCATGATGGGGGTGGGAGCTCTTGCTCTTTTTAGCTTGCGGAGAAAATAGAGCCGCTGGTGAGCCTTCTTGGCCAGTAATGCTGTGTTGATGGTCCAGGAGAGGTCCTCTGTGACGTGCACAGCGGACGACACACAGTCGTGTCATCCGCAAACTAAAAGAACTATATATATATATTAGTATCACACTATTCAGTGCAGCAGTGTGTGGTTTGGGACACGGCCAGAGACTAACGTTAACTTGCTGCATGTTTAGAGCTCTTTCTCACGACCTGAACACACCTAATATTAACGTTCACTAACTCTCAGATCGTCCTCTGTTTCCCTAACAGTTAAATACAGGCCTCTTTCATAACTGTAATTATCTGTCTGTTATCTGTTGTGCTCTTGTTACTGACCTCAGCCCAGAGCTGGTCAACACTAACTTTATAAACCAGACTCTGACGGTGAAGCGGAGGTGAAGCTGATGATTGGAGCAGCTTTATATTTGAACAGGGGCCTTAACGAAGGCTGAAAAAAGACCCACCCTGTGTCTCATTAAACTTTACCAAACTTGATCTGGACATGTGATTCCTCATCTCATGTGAGCTTTACATTATAGAAAACACATAAAAGTCACTTTCTTAAACACTGTTTGCTGATTTTAATAGTTATAATGGTGTGAGTTATTTAATCTTATATAAAAATGTATACATCATCTGAGGTCACTGTGGAAATGTAAATATGATGAGAGCTCACACCTCCAGCTGTTCCTGTGATGGTCAGCAGTGTCGGAGTGTTTCTGGTCCCTGTCTTCTTCTTTTAGAAGTAGTTTCATGACACATATAAAGAACAGCTCCTTTAGCCTCAATGTATTTACAGAAACACAGCTGAGGCATCACACACACACACACACACACACACAGAGAGAGAGAGAGAGAGAAACGCTGCATTAGTCTGGTTCTTCAGAGGAGAGAGACATGAAAACTCTGCACCTTTCAGCACTGACCCTGCTCACACTGACCGGTATGAATTATTACTGCTCTATTAGTTTATACCTTTCAGGAACGGGTAGAGTGTCCTAAAGATCATCAGTTAAAATCAATGTGTTTAAACACTGTTGGGTTTTAACAATAACACATTTGTGTTTCTTTAAAGACAATTTCCAAAGATGGTTCCTCTAAAGAACAATGTAACTGTACAAAGAATATATTTAACACTTTAAATTGCCTCAGGCCTCCATTTCACTCAACTGTAGGATAAAATAATGCTGTAGTTTGCCTTGTTCTCCGTGTAGTTACTGAATAATGTTCCTCACACTGAGAGTCAGTTGTTAACACTTTTCCGTCTGCTGCAGAACATTAGTGAGTGTCTCCTTTCTCCTCAGCTCTATCTCCTCTGTTCAGATTCCCTCTCTAATCCTCTTTCCTGTCTGTCGTGTGGTGGTTTGTTGTTGCTGTGTGTCATGGTTTCACAGTTTGGAGCTGGCTGGCTCGACCATTCATCAATTACACACACCTGCAGCTACTCAAACCTAAACTATTTTAAGATCCCTTTGTTTCAGCCATCTTGGAAACACTACACAACTTTTAAAGTGGGGGCCGATTATAAACAGACTACATTCAGATTAAAAAGTCAGGCACACACTACACAACTGGGGATAACGGGGAGAGTCTAAAATGATTAACGTGGCTTAATGCACTGAAGCAACGATTACATTTTTCTGCAGAACAACCTCTAACTCAAACTGCAAGTGAAAAAAAAGAAGTTAAGCTTTTTTCCTTCTCATTTAAACCCTTTATGAGGAAACAGCTTAATGTGGCGTGTATGTGTAAATTTTTTCATGCACCATTTCAGCTTACTTACGATCAGTGGTGATTTAGAAAAGTGTAGTGTTCCTGGGTCGTTGTTTTAGTACATTAAGCTACGTGAAGCTGTTTCCTTATAATGGGTTTAAATGGGAAGAAAAAGCTTAGCGTATTTTGTTTTACTTTCTGTTGGAGTCACAGGTTAAATGTTTCAGCAGCAGAGAGCACTTATGATCAGTAGTAACTGAGAAAAGTTTGGTGCTGCTAAGTAATGTTTTTTGTTGCTGTGACTGGTCTGAAACATGATTTGGAGACAAAATAAACCTGACTCTGAGCCCCTCACACACTACACGACTGTCTCCCCCGACTGCACCAGAGTCTACAGACTAGAGCCAACTCAAACTGACTGGAAAACAGTACTGAAATCAAGCTAAAAGTCGTGTAGTGTAACCTCAGCTTCAGATTTCTAGAGTGTGTTTGTTGCTGTGGTTTTGTTGCTAGTTGTTTACTGTGGAAACGCCTGTGTTACCTGTGACTCTCTGTTTTCTGACCCCTGCTGGTCCTGACTGTGCTTCTGATCTTAACCCCATTAAAACTACTCAGCACGTGTATTCTGCCGACCTGCCTCACACTTTACACCGTGCTGCTTTGGGATCAGGTCACACCACTGACTCTGGAGCTTCAGCTTTTTACTGTAGAGCAGAATGATCCAGAAATAGAACAGAACAGCATAGGAACAGAAGTTCAGAAAAGCATACATCAAAACATTGTAGTGGAGGAAGGCTCGGGTATGCTGAACCTTTTTCTTAAAACTCTGGATCTAGATCAAGAAATGGAGAAATTAAGATTCAGCCTTTGACCTTTTTTTTTTTTTTTTTTTTTTTTTTAAACCTCTCATTCCACAGCAGTGAGCTGTGGGGACCTATGAAACACACACACACACACACACATAGTCTGTTGGAGATTAGAAGGCCGCAAGTCCCCCTTTCCAGTGATCCTGAGATTAACACAGAAGGGTTCATAATGACACTGAGATGTTTTCTTCAAACTTTATGATGACCAGAAACGCCATTAGACAAAGAGAACTCACCAGAGCCTGAGAACTGACTCATAAATCTCACCACGTGAGGAGACCCAAGACCCCCGGATGAGCCAGGGCTTGGAGACTCTGCTGCCACCGTAAAGCTCAATAAAAAATAGAATTTTCAGAGCTGATGTCTAATTCTCTAAGTCTCTTGATAAATTTACATATTAATCATTAGTTATATTTCATTTAGCAACACATTATTCACAAGCCTGAAAGCCTAGCCACTTATTAGACTCATAAGGGTTTCATCTGCATTGATACCGTTTGTGAGATTGATGATTGTGCTATGTTTATTAACTGATTATTATTCCTTTCCAATAAAGTGTTCTTTAATTTGAAATAATACTGTTTAGAGAGTTTGTCCATAAAGTCTGAAGATCCTGAAAACACTAGCGTGAATAGTATCCAAATTTCTGATAAATTATTAGTATTATTATCTAAAATTAGCAATAATAATAATAATTTATAATTGATGACCACAATTAAGCAGAAATAATACAAATACTGTTACAATGCTACAACCTCTTTCAGTTATACACTCACTACCTCAATCTGTGTTTAATGTTAAATACCTCAATCCAGTTAATGTTCAGCAGAGTCCAGGGGAATGTCTTAGAACCTCTATCAGCACAGGAACTGAACTTCTGTTAATCTTCACCCTCCTCTCCTCTCTGATTCTTCTCCAGGTGTTTTCTCAGACTCCAGTGAGTGGGGGGTGAATTATTCTGAGCCGATCTGTGCTGTGAGAGGCTCCAGTGTCAGTATCTCCTGTACTTATTCCTATCCTGGTTCAGTACGTGAGGTACAGAGAGTTCTCTGGTGCTCAAACAAAAACACTGAATCACACTGTACAGTCCCGCCGTACGTTTATGACAGTAACTCTTCCACTGCTTCAGGAGGCTTTCAGTTTGTTGGAGACAAAACATCCAACTGTACTTTATTAATCAGAAATGTACAGTTCTCTCACTCTGGAGGATATAGGTTCAGATTTATAACTAATGTCACCAATGGTAAATATACAGGTCTCCCTGGAGCGACTCTTGACGTAACAGGTAAATATTAATATTGTAATAAAGCTCCAAATTTTTGAAAGACAGAATACTGTAATGTGGTAATGAACTCTTACCCTTCGTTTCCTCATGTGACTCCTGTCCACTCTCTGAAAGCTCTGGAGCTGTGGATGTCCAGTTCTTCTGGAGACCGGACTCTAAAGGAGGGAGACTCTGTGAATCTGACCTGTGCTGTGAACTGCACTCTAAGCTCTCCACAATTCGTCTGGTTTAAGAACGAAGAGCGTTTACCTGAATCAGGCTCCATTCTTCACCTCCTTACTCTGACTGTGGGGGATTCTGGGAATTATTCCTGTGTTCTGAAGACAGACGAGTCCGTACGATCAGAACCAGTCCAGCTGAACATCGGAGGTGGGTCAAACAGCTCAGAATAAAGTAAATCAGGGTTCTCAGACTTTCCCACTGATTTATCACTAGAACACCTCGACCAAGCGGTAGATCTGTGTCACTCCCTTCATCAAACAGCCTCAGAAACAGGTTTCCTCTGAGACACGGGAAGCTCCAACTCTGCTTTAGCCACAAATTTACTCCAGCTCCTGTTCTAACTGGATGATTTTTTTATTTCGGGTCGATCATGTGTTTCTCCTCCATCAGGTTCCTCTTCGTTGTTGATGTTCACTGCTCTGGTCATCGTTGGACTGGTGGTGTCACTAACACTGATCATCTTAGCTGTGAGTTGCTGGAGGTGGGGATAAATATTTTTTTCATAAATTACAGTGTGTAGAGTGGATTATAACCAATGTCAAAGTTTGAGAATAGAATTGTCATTCATAAATGCACTGGATGATACAAAGAGCCTTGTCCTGAGACACTCATCACTTCAGAAACTTCTGTGTTTATCTGAAGAGACAGTTTTATATAATTATTGTTTTAATGGATGCCTGTTTTAGCACTGAGTGAATAACCACTAACTCTCTAGGCATCATCACATTTCTAGGCATGTCAGGATCGCGAGGCGGACTGACGGAGGTGGACACACTTGCTAAAACACAGGAACTTTTTATTTAAACAATAGATAACAAAACAGAGAGACTTGGATAACAAGACAGGATACCGGTCAGAGAGACTAGGAACAATAGGGAACTGGACAGACAGGGAGCTAGACAGAAAGAGCTAAACAGACAGACAGAGTTAAAGAGGTGAAAATTAAACATGGAGAGCTAAAGCAAAAGGGACAGAATGACTAAAGAGCCAAATAGACTAACACTGGACAGAGAGCTAAACAGAATCTTAAACAGAGAGATCTAAACAGAGAACAAACCTAAACGAGGATCAGTAGAGACAGACTAGCCTGGGCAACATGATGAAACTGAAGTGACAGACAGACTGGACTGAGCAATATGACATGGGAAACGAGAAACGATGACAAAGTAAACAAATGACCGACAAAAGGAATTGAGACAAGGAAACTTAAATACATAACGCAGACAAGAGACACCTGGAACAGATAACGAAGGGCAGGATTACAAATGAGACACTGTCGAGGAGGAGGAACAAAGGTGGAACTAGGGCGGAGACATGAACAACAACAAACAGCCATGTGCTAAGTGAGCACATGGCGGGGAAAACAGACATGACAGGACAAGGGCGTGACAAGGCATTTCCTGTAATGTCACACGTCAGTTTACTATAGAAATTAAGACTGGATTAATGTTGAATTTGTTATATTTCCTCTGTTAATTTTTTATGTTTTTACTGAATGTGCACATAATATTTACTCACTATTATATTTCTCTGTGTTTGCAGCCTTTCCCAAAGTGACGATCAAGAGATGGTTACAGTGATCTACAGTGTAGTGGACTCTAAATAAATTAATGAATATTATTACTGTTATTATTATTATTATTATTATTGTTATTATTATTATTATTGATTAATTTTATTAAATAAAATTTTTTATTATTAATTATTAATTGTCTATGATTTCTGTTCAGAAATTGCTTTAGAAATAAACACTGTATAATGTGCAAATAAAAATATTCTAAACCTCTGCAATTTTAACTTAATGTAGGAAATATTTATTACATTTCCTTGAATTTTGCTTTGAAAATTAACATTATTCCATTGATATCATAATCATTAAAGTGTATTCTCCCTATACCATGCCTGAGGATATTTTTAAAGCACCATAGAAACTTGTTGATAAATTAAATCTTATCCGTTTTAAATTAACTGCACAAGTCTAATCAATTGTTTTTAAAGAAATCCCTCTATTTTCTGCTCTGTCAAAGCCCTTAAAAGGAAAAAGTCCATATTACAGTGAACAATGCTAGCATCTGACTGATAAGTGTTAGCAAGGCTAGCCTAGCATAGCACATAGCAGTGTAAATAAAACAGTTTCTTAAAGATTTTATCTTCACCAAAGTTATATTAAATGTGTCATTTAAGTTCAAATATGAATGTTTATATTTAGTAAATCTAATGTTGACTATTTCTGTATTTCCATTAAACACTGTTTACTATACTGCATCTATAAAACTCATTAGAATAATTAGTGTTAAAATAAATCACACTGACACCTAGAGGTCTGGATGTAACAAAGATTCTTTACCAAAACCAGTTCTGAACATGGATTCCCACAGGTATGGGACACACTCTATGGAGCATAATCTTTCAGAATCTATAACATGAGGTCTAAGTGTTGTAATGAGTAGGTCCCCAATATGGCTGCTACTCTGTACTGTGACAACAGCTGCGACCCATGAACAGGAGCCTAAATGCAGTTCATTGATTAAATGGGTATTTCTGTTGTGTGTTACAATAGGTTTAACATTGTTATTTAAGTGGAAGTATAAATTATTTACAATTTAAAATATTAACAGTTAATTTACATTGATGTTAATAGATCATTTATTTTATTTTTGTAATTTTGAACAGCATTGTGTTATAGCAGGTAGGTGTCGCAGTCACACAGCTCCAGGGTCCTGGAGGTTGTGGGTTCGAGTCCCGCTCCGGGTGACTGTTTGGTGTGTTCTCCCTGTGTCTGCATGGGTTTCCTCCGGGTGACTGTCTTTGAGGAGTGAGGTGTGTTGTCCCTGTTTCTGCTTAGGTTTCCTCCGGGTGACTGTCTGTGAGGAGTGTGGTGTGTTCTCCCTGTGTCTGCGTGGGTTTCCTCCAGGTGCTCCGATTTCCACCCACAGTCCAAAAACACACGTTGGTAGGTGGATTGGTGACTCAAAAGTGTACGTAGGTGTGAGTGTGTGAGTGAATGTGTGAGTGTGTGTCGCCTGTGAAGGACTGGTGCCCCCTCCAGGTTGTATTCCCACGTTGCACCCAATGATTCCAGGTAGGCTCCGGACCCATTGCCGCCCTGAACTGGATAAGGGTTACAGACAATGAATGAATGAATTATTTTGATCTCTTGGGCTCTTTTTGGATCGTTTTCATTGATGAAAAGAGTTTGAGAATCTGGAGAACCTTGGAATGGGTTTCTCCTTTGTAACAATTTGCTTTTGAGAGAGATGAACAGTTTAAAAGTTTAAGAATGTTTCTGTGGATATTTTTTCTCACTTTTCCTGTGGATGTGGATTTGAAAGAGGGTCAAAGCATCAATCTAAGGCTTCATACTGGACAATGTGTTCCCCCAAGTATGGGACCCACTCTATGGAGGATGAAGTGGTTTATTCAGGCACAAAAAAGCTGTTTGATTCTTCCTCTCATTTGACTTAAACTTCATAGAAAACACATAAAATAGTCCCTTCTCAAATTGTTTGCAGCTTATTAACAGTAATGTTGATGTGAGACTTTTAAAGTCTCTCTAGTTATCAGTACATCAGCTGTGTTCACAGTGTAAGTGTAAAATGATGTGAAATTGAACCTCCAGCCGTTTCTGTGAGGATCAGCAGCGCAAGACTTTTAATGGTTTGTGTGGTTGCTGCTTCTTTCAGAAAAATGTTCATATTCATATTTGTAATGAACGGTTTTTAGCCTCAGTGTATTTACAGAAACAGAGCCGAGGCATCTCACACACACACACACACACACACACACACACACACACACACGCAATAGTCTGGTTTTTCAGAGGAGATGTCACTGTCTTCTTCTTTTAGAAGTAGTTTCATCACATATTTAAAGAAGAACTCCTAGCCTCAGTGTATTTACAGAAACTGAACTGCGGCATCACACACAGAGACGCTGCATTAGTCTGGTTCTTCAGAGGAGAGAGAGATGAAAACTCTGAACCTTTCAGCACTGACCCTGCTCACACTGACCGGTATGAATTATTACTGCTCTATTAGTTTATACCATTCAGGAACGGGTAGAGTGTCCTAAAGATCATCAATTAAAATCAATGCATTTAGTGGAAGAATCAAATAATGATGGCTTTGATACAGTTTATCAGTTGATAACGCAGTTTATCAAAAGACCACTGGAGTAAAAGTGTAAAGTCCACACTGAGCAGTGTGAATTATTGCTGCTCTTTCAGTTTCTCACATGTTCCTTATAGAGGAGGGTGGAGACGTCTGAAATCAGCAGGAAAACATCAATAAAGACTTGTGTATAACTCTCTTTTGAGGAAATAACTTTTCCTGAGCAGAAATAAAGAAGTATCTGTTAAAAAAAAAAGCTGTTGGTTTCATGAAAAAATAAATCGGTGTAGATTTTTTTAAAGAATACTTGTTTAAAGAATAATTTTTTGTATTCAGCGAGTGTAAAGAACACTTTTAAACATTTACACTACCCAGACCTCCTTTTCACATGACATTAACTAATCCAAGTAATGCTGCTGATTGCCTTGTTTTCAGTGTCGTTATTAATAATAATCCTCACGCTGATAGTTTCATGTCTGTCGAATGTACAAGCTCAAGAAAAGACCTGAGCTTACTGCTTTTGCTGTAGTTATTGAATAATGAGCCTCACGCTGATAGTCCCATGTCCTTCAGTGACACACTGATGGATCTGTAATGTCCTGAGTGTTTTCAAATGGAAACACTTTCCCTTCAGCTGCAGAACTTCAGAGAGTGAAAGATACTCCTTTCTCCTCAGCTCCATATTCCCTCTCTAATCTTAACCATTTGTTGCAGACCTCTTCATTTCTTGCTCATTTTCAGTATCGAACACCTGTGTTTTCTGGGACTCTCTGTGTTTTTAGACGGTTTTGATCTTCGCTTTTGTGCAAAATCACTACTTAAAACAACTCTGAAGCAGTGCTGCTTTGGAGAACCTAATAATCTGATCGGTTACCGGCAGGGATGAACCTGATTGGTTAACACACATTGAGCATGGATATTCAAATACCGCACCTTAAACCAGTAAAGCCCTGTCTAGGCCCCTGTGGTTTGCCTGCTCTGACTTACAGAAATGTCTTAGGAACAAATAATGCTAACCATAGACTAGAAGACTGTGAAAAGACTAAACTCTGACTCTCTGTCACATCTAAAGACAATGTTACAGAGTTTTAGTAGCAAACTATTGTGCAAAAGCTCAGAATCTTGCAGCGTCACTAATCAAAAATCTGCATTCTTTAGTAGGGGTTAGCTCTATGCTCCGAGTGACGGGGGAACCACTTCACCCTCCACACCATCGACACTTATTACTGACCGCTACATCCACATTCTCATTCCCCTTTAATAGAGCTGCTGGGTCAGGAGCCCTCTGTGGCATTTACTGACGCTGTGGGGCCCCCTCAGTGTTGTATCTGAATGTGGCGCTCTGAAATATTACAGGTCTAACCCAGAGTGCAGAGCAATATGTGCACGTTGGTAGATTGTCCAAATCTAAGCAATTTTCTTATTCATTTGGTGTAAGGCTGGTATTAGAGTACAATCTAATTTTTATTTGTCACTGTAGATTTCTGTCAGTATTTGTTTTATTATAACGGAGGATAATGTGACTTACTGCCTCTGAGGAAGCTGCAGAATGTTATAAAATAATACTCTGCTGCCTTAGAGGCAGCTGTACATTGTGATTCTGCAGCTTCTTCAGAGGCAGCACTTAAAAACCAGGGGCTCAGGAGGGTACCTCAGAGGCAGAACTGTGCTGTATAACTTTCTTCACAGTCTGGTGTCATTTATTTCTATTGAAAGAGGGAGTATAAAAATTAGAACCCAAAATAAATTTATTTCCAAGGCTTTTGGAGGACCCTGGGTAGTTAGGGCCACTATTGCCCTCTGTCTGATGCCCCACTGGGGCCCACTGTAAGGAGCATTAACCAGTTTGATTTTTGAACTCATGTGACATTCATTCCTTCATTCATTGTCTGTAACAGGGTCAGGGTCACGGTGGGTCCAGAGCCTACCTGGAATCATTGGGTGCACAGTGGGAACACACCCTGGAGGGGGCGCCAGTCCTTCGCAGGGTGACACACACTCACACACTCACTCATACACTCACACCCACCGACAATTCTGAGTCTCCAATCCACCTACCAGCGTGTGTTTTGGAGCGTGGGAGAAAACACTTGTAAAAGGCTTTAAAGCATTTCTAAGTATCTCTTCATCAGCTGAGGTCACTGTGGATGTGTAAATGTGATGAGAACTCACACCTCCAGACGTTTCTGTGATGGTCAGCAGTGGGAGACTGTTTCTGGTCACCAACTTCTTCTTTTAGATAAAGTTTCATCATTTTTAAAAGAACAGCTCCTTTAGCCTCAGTGTATTTTACAGAAACAGAGCCGAGGTATTACACACACACACACACAGAGAGAGAGAGAGAGAGAGAGATGCTGCATTAGTCTGGTTCTTCAGAGGAGAGAGAGATGAAAACTCTGCAGCTTTCAGCACTGACCCTGCTCACACTGACCGGTATGAATTATTACTGCTCTATTAGTTTATACCTTTCAGGAACGGGTAGAGCGTCCTAAAGATCATCAATTAAAATCAATGTATTTAGTGGAAGAATCAAATAATGATGGTTTTGATACAGTTTAACACTAGAACTACCAAACTGCTGCCATTTGGCAGTTATACCGTTAAATCCCAAAGAACTGCCATTTGGCAGGTGTGAATAGTTCTTCTTGCCTCCACTGTTATGTACAAACCGGATTCCAAAAAAGTTGGGACATTAAACAAATTGTGAATACAAACTGAATGCAATGATGTGGAGGTGGCAAATGTCAGTATTTTATTCATAATAGATCACAAATCAAAAGTTTACCTGAGTAAATGTAACATTTTAAAGGAAAAATATGTTGTTTCAAAATTTCATGGCGTCAACAAATCCCAAAAAAGTTGGGACAAGGCCATTTTTTACCACTGTGTGGCATCCCCCCTTCTTACAACACTCAACAGACGTCTGGGGACAGAGGAGACCAGTTTCTCAAGTTTAGAAATAGGAATGCTCTCCCATTCATGTCTAATACAGGCCTCTAACTGTTCAATCGTCTTGGGCCTTCTTTGTCGCACCTTCCTCTTTATGATGCGCCAAATGTTCTCTATAGGTGAAAGATCTGGACTGCAGGCTGCCATTTCAGTACCTGGATCCTTCTCCTACGTAGCCATGATGTTGTGATTGCTGCAGAATGTGGTCTGGCATTATCTTGTTGAAAAATGCAGGGTCTTTCCTGAAAGAGATGATGTCTAAATGGGAGCATATGTTGTTCTAGAACCTGAACATTGCATTAATGGTGCCTTTCCAGACATGCAAGCTGCCCATGCCACAAGCACTCATGCAACCCCATACCATCAGTGATGCAGGCTTCTGAAAGGAGCGTTGATAACAACTTGGGTTATCCTTGTCCTCTCTGGTCCGGATGACATGGCGTCCCAGTGTTCCATAAAGAACTTCAAATCGTGACTCATCTGACCACAGAACAGTCTTCCATTTTGCCACACTCCATTTTAAAAGACCCCTGGCCCAGTGCCAACGTCTGAGCTTGTGGAGCTTGCTTAGAAATGGCTTCCTCTTTGCACTGTAGAGTTTCAGCTGGCAACGGCGGATGGCACGGTGGATTGTGTTCACTGACAATGCTTTCAGGAAAGATTCCTGAGCCCATTCTGTTATTTCCTTGACAGTGGCGTTCCTGTTTGAGGTGCAGTGACGTTTAAGGGCCCGGAGATCACGAGCATCCAGTAGAGTTTTACGGCCTTGACCCTTACGCACAGCAATTGTCCCAGACTCTCTGAATCTTTTGATGATGTTATGCACGGTTGATGATGATAACTTAAAAGTCTTTGCTATTTTACGCTGGGTAACACCATTCTGGTATCGCTGCACTATCTTTCTGCACAACAATGGTGGAATTGGTGATCCTCTTACCATCTTGGCTTCAGAGAGACACTGACACTCTGAGAAGCTCTTTTTATACCCAATCATGTTGTCAATTGACCTAATTAGTGTTAATTGGTCTTCCAGCTGTTTGTTATATGCTCAATTTCCTTTTTCCAGCCACTTATTGCTACTTGTCCCAACTTTTTTGGGGATTTGTTGACACTGTGAAATTATGAATCAATATATTTTTCCTTTAAAATGTTACATTTACTCAGATTAAACTTTTGATCTGTCATCTATGTTCTATTATGAATAAAATATTGACATTTGTCATCTCCACATTATTGCATTCCGTTTTTATTCACAATTTGTTTAGTGTCCCAACTTTTTTGGAATCCAGTTTGTAAATGAGCCCATGAGTCAACCCATGAGTCACAAGGGTTGACATGGTAGAGTATCATGTCCAAAGCCTGCTCTGTACTGTAAACCTTTGCCATCTTTGCTTCTCAGTCAACAGAGTAAGTGAAATATGTGTGGTGACGTGGCTTTTTATCCACATGGAGGTGGATATACACATAATCGTTATCATCATCGTTCACGCTATCACCCATCACACCCGTCCCTGTTCACTGTTACCTGGTACTGGCATATTTCCATCTAATGGCTGCAACAACAACATTTTTAAAATAAATATAGAACCCATCTCAGTTACCTCCATCGTGTATATTTGTAATATTGTACTATAGTGAGAAATGTTTATTCTAATTTATTTCACTCAGCATGAATCCCGATAGGCTATTTACTTTGGTGCAGTTTATTATATAAAGTTTATACACTTTATTAACTAGTTTTCCTATGTCTGCAGTCATCTTTCTCTTTATTCTAAAACTGACACAAAGACATTATTTGAACTATAATTCCAAAACATCTCAAGTCTGCCTCCTTAGTACTAATTTTGGATATTTTTCTCACTGATGATTGGTCAAAATAGCTAAAGTTCAGATTTTTTAAACATTAATTTAAGTAATTTTGTCTTTTGAAAAACTGCCAATAGGTAAAGATATTTTTACATAAATTTATACAAAAAAACAACCCTCTGCTGCTTGTAAAAAGGACATTTTTACTTTTTTTTTTTTTTTACTTTTTTAAAAACCCAAAGTAAAAGAATCTTATCAGGACATTTTGTCTTGTTTTAAGTCAAAATATATAGTCAAACATTTTTTTCTTGACAAGTAAATATGGCTCAAATTAAGATAAAATACTATTTTTGAGCAATTTTTACTTATTAACTGATTTTTTTATTTATATTTTTCAAGGTTTTTGAAGGTTTCACATCAAATAATATTGCATTAGATCAAGAAATATAATCTAAAATGCTTAAATAATTCTTTATTGTGTGTATTCTAAATAAACAAGTATTATTTCATCATATTTTTAAAATATTATAATAATAATAATTGTTTTTGAGAAAATTGAGAAAACTGCCAAAGTACCAAATTGTTTTTTATTTGTTGAGATATTGTTGTCCATATTTGCCCTGAAACTAAATTCCTGAAAGTCTGGGCCTGCTGTGATTGTCAGAGCTTTATCAGTCATACATCCCAGAGCTTAGAATATCAAGAAAAACATGTCCGTCTGATGCTACAAATTTATTTTGTCACAGTAATATGAGATGTAATAAATTAGCAATAAAAAAATGCTTATGTTTTCAACTAACAGACACCTCACACTAACAATCTGTGTCAACATATTTGATGTGGGAGTATGATTTCAAGGCTGTACATTGAGAAATATGAAAAAAAAAAAAAGCAGGCGCTAGGTAAAATTTTGGTCAAAACATGACCAATTTATAGAAAAATTGATTTATTGGTCAGCATAAAAACCTCAAGTTATTACATATTTGAGTAGCAAAGGGTCTTTAGAAAATAAAACAACATATTGAATATGGCTATGTAACATAATTACTGTTTAAATGCAACTGAAAGAGGCACTGAAAAAAAATGGAATAGCAAAATAGCTATATAAATAGGGTTCTTAGGGTTAAGCCACTACTAGGTCACACCTAGTCAGTTGTTAACACTTTTCCGTCTGCTGCAGGACATTAGTGAGTGTCTCCTTTCTCCTCAGCTCTATCTCCTCTGTTCAGATTCCCTCTCTAATCCTCTTTCCTGTCTGTCGTGTGATGGTTTGTTGTTGCTGTGTGTCATGGTTTCACAGTTCGGAGCTGGCTGGCTCGACCATTCGTCAATTACACACACCTGCAGCTACTCAAACCTAAACTATGTTAAGATCCCTTTGTTTCAGCCATCTTGGAAACACTACACAACTTTTAAAGTTGGGGCCGATTATAAACAGACTACATTCAGATTAAAAAGTCAGACACACACTACACAACTGGGGATAACGGGGAGAGTCTAAAATGATGAACGTGGCTTAATGCACTGAAGTAACGACCACATTTTTCTCAATTGCTACTAATCATAAGTGCCCTCTACTGCAGAACAACCTCTAACTCAAACTACAAGTGAAAAAAAAAAGAAGTTAAGCTTTTTTCCTTCTCATTTAAAGCCTTTATGAGGAAACAGCTTAATGTGGCGTGTGTGTGTACTGTTATTTATTCATGCACCATTTCAGCTTACTTACGATCAGTGGTGATTTAGAAAGGTTTAGTGTTCCTGGGTCGTTGTTTTAGTACATTAAGCTACGTGAAGCTGTTTCCTTATAATGGGTTTAAATGGAAAGAAAAAGCTTAACGTATTTTGTTTTACTTTCTGTTGGAGTTACAGGTTAAATGTTTCAGCAGCAGAGAGCACTTATGATCAGTAGTAACTGAGAAAAGTTTGTGCTGCTAAGTAACTGTTTTATGTTGCTGTGACTGGTCTGAATCATGATTAAATCTATCTCTGAGCCCCTCACACACTACACGACTTTCGTCCTCAACTGCACCAGAATCTACAGACTAGAGCCAACTCAAACCGACTGGAAAACAGGACTGAAATCAAGCTAAAACGCGTGTAGTGTAACCCCAGCTTAGGATTTCTAGAGTGTGTTTGTTGCTGTGGTTTTGTTGTTAGTTGTTTACTGTGGAAACGCCTGTGTTACCTGTGACTCTCTGTTTTCTGAACCCTGCTGGTCCTGACTGTGCTTCTGATCTTAACCCCATTAAAACTACTCAGCACATATATTCTGCCGACCTGCCTCACACTTTACACCGTGCTGCTTTGGGATCAGGTCACACCTCTGACTCTGGAGCTTCAGCTTTTTACTGTAGAGCAGAATGATCCAGAAATAGAACAGAACAGCACAGGAACAGAAGTTCAGAAAGGTTCAGAAAAGCATACATCAAAACATCTTTCAGTTATACACTCACTACCTCAATCTGTGTTTAATGTTAAATACCTCAATCCAGTTAATGTTCAGCAGAGTCCAGGGGAATGTCTTAGAACCTCTATCAGCACAGGAACTGAACTTCTGTTAATCTTCACCCTCCTCTCCTCTCTGATTCTTCTCCAGGTGTTTTCTCAGCCTCCAGTGAATGGGGGGTGATTTACTCTGAGCCGATCTGTGCTGTGAGAGGCTCCAGTGTCAGTATCTCCTGTACTTATTTCTATCCTGGTTCAGTACGTGAGGTACAGAGAGTTCTCTGGTGCTCAAACAACACAAACACTGACTCACACTGTGCAGACCGACCGTACGTTTATGACAGTAACTCATCCACTGCTTCAGGAGGCTTTGAGTTTGTAGGAAACAAACCTTCCAACTGTACTTTATTAATCAGAAATGTACAGTTCTCTCACTCTGGAGGATATAAGTTCAGATTTTTAACTGATGACACCACTGGTAAATGGACGGGTCTCCCTGGAGTGACCCTTGAAGTGGGAGGTAAATATTAATATTGTAATAAAGCTCTACATTATTAATCTAAAATAAAACCCTGCCTTGTGCTTCCACTCAGTGGCCACTTTATTAGAAACACCCCCTGACTGTACCCCCTCTGTTTACCAGACCCCCCTTCATCACTGATCAGTTTCTGAACACAGGACCATTCTCTACAAATACTTTGGTAGTTCTCAGCTCCACACTGACACTGACATGGATTTGTGTGTGTGTGTGTGTCTGTGTGTGACAGACAGGTACAATGGTGTGTGAAATTATTAATGACACACATTGTCATTAATCAGAGAGGGGTTTCTGATAAAGTGGCCAGGCAGTGTGTGTGAAAGACAGAATACTGTAATGTGGTAATGAACTCTTACCCTTTATTTCCTCATGTGACTCCTGTCCACTCTCTGAAAGCTCTGGAGCTGTGGATGTCCAGTTCTTCTGGAAACCGGACTCTAAAGGAGGGAGACTCTGTGAATCTGACCTGTGCTGTGAACTGCACTCCCAGCTCTCCACAGTTCATCTGGTTTAAGAATAGAGAGCGTTTACCTGAGTCAGGCTCCATTCTTCACCTCCTTACTCTGACTGTGGGGGATTCTGGGAATTATTCCTGTGCTCTGAAGACAGACGAGTCCGTACGATCAGAACCAGTCCAACTGAACATCAGAGGTGGGTCAAACAGCTCAGAATAATGTCTTACTGCTGCTGTCAGTACTTTACTTCACTTTAATTGATGAGCTCTTGTTTTATCTCAAGGCCTTTCGATGACAGATGAGTCAGGTGTTTGTTCTTCATCAGGTTTCACTTTGTTGATCATGTTTATTTTTCTGGTCATTGGAGTAGTGCTGGTCTTATTAACCCTTACCATCTTAGCTGTGATTTACAAAAGGAGGTGTGGCTAAACGTATTTTCATAAATTGCAGTGTTTACCACCGAAAAACACACAAATTTTTAGGTACATTTCACTCAGTAGTGAGTCCATTTAAAGTAATCTACAAAGTAGGTTGGAATATCTGGAGTTGAAATGAATCACACTGACACCTAGAGGCCTGGATGTAGCAGAGTCTCTTTACCAAACCAGTTCCAAATAAAGATTCCCCCAGGTATGAGCAGGGGTGTTTGTCCAGGAACCGTGCCCCACACACCCTCCCACCCTGGTTTTACTAACAAGCATAAATAGACAAACTGATATTAATTATTAATCCAGATATTACACTGTAACGTGTAAGTAACATTATTTTTAAAAATATTAAATGTAATTGTTACTGAAATTCTCAACAAATGGTTTCTTGTGAGGTTTTTAATCACCTGCTTTGGAGATCTCACCTTGTCTCGCAGGTTCCACTGCGTCAGAAAAGAAAGAAGTGCCTGCTCTTCCTTTCTCAGGGACTGTGGCTGCTCCTGGAACTAACACTGTGCATTTTATGAGTTAGTTTCTGAGTGGAGGTGAACTTTATTGGGTTATGAAGCACAAATGCTGTCTGTTATACTTGTGATTTTGGGTCAGAGCTTGTCCTTTATATAGATACAAATAGATTGTTAGCTCCACTTTCTCTCTTTCTCTCTCTCTCTCTCTCTCTCTCTCTCCCCCTCTCTCTCTCTCTCTCTCTCACCGTGTGATGCCCTGGGATATGGGACCCACTGTAAGGAGCGTAAACCGGTTTATTTAGGGTCAATTAAAACTCTGATTCTGCAACTCTGGCTTTTTTCTGTAGAAATCACAAAAATGATTTTCTTACAAACTGTTGCTGCTTTTAATATTAATTTATATTTGAACTTGTTGTAAAAGGCTTTAAAGCATTTCTAAGTATCTCTTCATCAGCTGAGGTCACTGTGGAAATGTAAATGTGATGAGAACTCCAGACGTTTCTGTGATGGTCAGCAGTGGGAGACTGTTTCTAAAGTTTCTGGTCACAAACTTCTTCTTTTACAAGTAATTTCATCATTTTTAAAACAATGGCTCCTTTAGCCTCAGTGTATTTTACAGAAACAGAGCTGAGTTAACTCTCTCACACACACACACGACACTGTGCTGCTTTGGGATCAGGTCACACCACTGACTCTGGAGCTTCAGCTTTTTACTGTAGAGCAGAATGATCCAGAAATAGAACAGAACAGCACAGGAACAGAAGTTCAGAAAGGTTCAGAAAAGCATACATCAAAACATCTTTCAGTTATACACTCACTACCTCCATCTGTGTTTAATGTTAAATACCTCAATCCAGTTAATGTTCAGCAGAGTCCAGGGGAATGTCTTAGAACCTCTATCAGCACAGGAACTGAACTTCTGTTAATCTTCACCCTCCTCTCCTCTCTGATTCTTCTCCAGGTGTTTTCTCAGACTCCAGTGAATGGAGGGTGAATTACTCTGAGCCGATCTGTGCTGTGAGAGGCTCCAGTGTCAGTATCTCCTGTACTTATTTCTATCCTGGTTCAGTACGTGAGGTACAGAGAACTCTCTGGTGCTCAAACAACACAAACACTGACTCACACTGTAGAGACCCACCAAAGGACTATAACACTCAGAAAAAATGTCCAGACCCACTGTACGTTTATGACAGTAACTGTCACACTACTTCAGGAGGCTTTGAGTTTGTTGGAGACAAAACATCCAACTGTACTTTATTAATCAGAAATGTACAGTTCTCTCACTCTGGAGGATATAGGTTCAGATTTATAACTGATCAGGGCAGAGGGATAGGTGTCCATGGTGCAACTCTCGAAGTGGGAGGTAAATATTAATATTGTAATAAAGCTCTAGATTTTTTATCTAAAATAAAACCCTGCCTTGTGCTTCCACTCAGTGGCCACTTTATTAGAAACACCCCCTGACTGCACCCCCTCTGTTTACCAGACCCCCCTTCATCACTGATCAGTTTCTGAACACAGGACCATTCTCTACAAATACTTTGGTAGTTCTCAGCTCCACACTGACACTGACATGGCTTTGTGTGTGTGGATGTGTGTGTGTGTGTGTGTGTGTGTGTGTGTGTGTGTGTGTGTGTGTGTATGGTTTTTACTGCGGAGTTGAGAATGGTTCATAAACCAAAAATATCCAGTCAGGAGCAGCTCTGTGGTCAGGAGCTGGACTCTGATGAAGGGCTAATGACTGGACGACACACTGTCATTAATCAGAGAGGGGTTTCTGATAAAGTGGCCAGGCAGTTTGTGTGTGTTAAAGACAGAATACTGTAATGTGGTAATGAACTCTTACCCTTCGTTTCCTCATGTGACTCCTGTCCACTCTCTGAAAGCTCTGGAGCTGTGGATGTCCAGTTCTTCTGGAGACCGGACTCTAAAGGAGGGAGACTCTGTGAATCTGACCTGTGCTGTGAACTGCACTCCCAGCTCTCCACAGTTCGTCTGGTTTAAGAACGGAGTGCGTTTATCTGAGTCAGACCCTCTGAGGAAGACTGGTTCAGAAAAGCTAGTTGTCACTGGGTGTCTGTCAGGACACAGAGAGGAATATCTTTCATCCTGTATTATAAAACACACGTACAAAGGTAAGTAAGGAATAGCAATAAACACAGGTGCAGTTTAAGGCAGGTGACAGGTGAGGATATGATTCTGAGGAAAACACAAAGGAAACAGGATTATAAGTTTCTATACAGTATCAATAGCCCAAAGTATTAGCTGCTGTAGCTTCACAAGCTAACGTCAGTATTTACTAACTACGACATGTACAACAGATAATAGCTAACACAAACACGTAAAAATACACACTAAACTACTAGCGTCAAACAAATGACCAAAACAAACTCTGACTAACTAACACCCTGCTGTTCAGGACACGTCTCTTTACATCGATTAAACACGTTATCACACGCAGCAGGATATTCATGCTTTAAACTAAGAGATATTTTACTAAGTTTTAACTAACATTCATATTCTATAAAGGTTTATGGAGAGAACTTACTCTATCTTAAGGAGAAAGGGACAGAAATAGGAGTCTGTACTGTGCTTCTGGCTGCTTCTAGCTGTGTGTGAACATGCACAGATTGTAGCCCAATAAGGGAGTGCTGACCCTGCACTACCTTCATGATCAGGCAGGTCAGTATATGGCCCATAGTTCATCCTGATTGGTTAGACACTGACACTGAGCTTTTTTACACAGCCTCCGTTCTTCACCTCCGTAATCTGACTGTGGGGGATTCTGGGAAATATTCCTGTGCTCTGAAGACAGACGAGTCCGTACGATCAGAACCAGTCCAGCTGAACATCGGAGGTGGGTCAAACAGCTCAGAATAAAGTAAATCAGGGTTCTCAGACTTTCCCACTGATTTATCACTAGAACACCTCGACCAAGCAGTAGATCTGTGTCACTCCCTTCATCAAACAGCCGCAGAAACAGGTTTCCTCTGAGACACGGAAAGCTCCAACTCTTCTTTAGCCACAAATTTACTCCTGTTCTAACTGGATGATTTTTTAATTTCAGGTCGATCTGGTGTTTCTCCTCCATCAGGTTCCTCTTCGTTGATGATGTTCACTGCTCTGGTCATCGTTGGACTGATGCTGTTCTTACTGACCCTGACTATCTTAGCTGTGATTTACAAAAGAAGGTGGGGTTACACATATTTACATAAATTACAGTGTGTACCGTATAAAACTCTAAATGATCACAAACATTTTGGTTACACTTTAATCACAGGATTTGATTAAAGACACTTTCATAAATATAGAGTTGTACTGAAATTAATGAAGCATTTAAATAATTTAAATATATTTTTTGAGATGATTAGCTCCTCTAATAATGGATCTACAAAACGATATGTGTTCAAATGTCATATTTATGTAAATGAAGTCATTTTTTAATGAGCTGTATGGGAACACTCTTTCTGCTGTGATTCTGACGGTAAACTCTTCTGCGTCTCACAGGAAAAAGGCAAAATCTCAAGAAGAAAACAAAGGAAGTGGCAAGAAAACTCAGGTCAACTCCTCAACTCCAGTTTGAATCAGACACATTTTAACTGATGATTTCTATTTATTTCTATTTAGTTTAATATCATTTCCCCCTGTGTGTGAACTTTAATGAGAGTAATTATGAATTAATTAGAGCAGGAGTGTTTTATCTGTAGAGGATGTGTTAATAACTTTTGATCAGAGGTGTAAAGACGTATCATTTACTGCAGTTTAAATCAGACCGTTAATCCAGCTTTGGTTTTACAGGGTGAAGAAAGTACAGGTGGTGAACAAACTGAACATCTGACTGACCAAGTTTCTCCACCAACTCAAACCCTGCCGCAGGAGGGGGACCTGACTTATGCCTCTATTAACATTGATCACAAAAAGCCTAAAAAAGGGTAAGCACCAGTTCTATATATATCTGGAAATTTCAGTTGTAAAAAAAGAGCAGCTTGGACTCAACAAGATGATTCCGTTTTCTACAGCGCAGTGGTCACAAGACGCATTAAATAGAAATGAAGTGCACTGTTTTATATTTAGCATCTGTTTCCTCATGTGGTCGCTAATTTACTTAGAAATATGAGCTATGGATTTATATTTATAAACCTTATTTATGACAAACATTATGCTTAGTTTACAAATCCTAACTCTTAATTTTTAACTTTGATATATTCCTATTCCTTACTTTCTGCAGTGAGATATTATTGAGAATAAAATAGTCGTAACATTTACTGAAGTGCTATTATAACCACTAAACTATTTTTCATCGCCCTGAAATGTTTCTCAAGGTCTTACATGTTTTGAAGGAACATGCAGCTTTCTTTTTAGTTCTCAAATAAAAAAGAAGAAGACTTAAAATACCCTTCAGACATTGCTATAACATGACCTGATAACAATTAGCAAGACTAGCCTAGCCTTGTACATAGCAATAGAACTAAAATGCCCTCCTAGCTACAAAACTGCTCCTCTAATAGTAGATATATGGCTTTAAATATCTCTTATTTCAGTGAATGGAGCAGATGTGTATTTTTAACGAAACGAATGAAATAAAATGATTATTTTAGGGACTGTTAGTTCCACTGTGTATTTTACCATGAACTCCTCTGCATCTCACAGGAAGAAAACAGAAGCTCAAGAAGAAAACAGAGGAAGTGCCAAGATTAACCAGGTTTGAGCTAATTAAGTGTTTCTAAACCCAAACTCTCAACTCCAGTTTGTATCAGACACATTTTAATGGATGATTTCTATTCATTTGTTGAGTTTAAAAATATCATTATTTTCCCTATATGTGAAATTAAAATAATAATAATTATGATTTAACATGAACAGGAGTGTTTTATCTGTTAACATCAGAAGAGGTACTTTTAACCTGAGGAAACTTAGTGCTTAGCATTAACTGCAGACTAAATCAGACCGTGATTAGACTTTAGTTTTGTAAGTTGGAGGAAACACGTTGTGGACAAACTGAACATCTGACCAACCAAGTTTCTCCACAGAGTGACACCCTGCTGCAGGAGGGGGATGTGACTTACGCCTCCGTTACCATTGATCACAAAAAGCCTAAAAAAGGGTAAACACCACTTCTTTATACATTTGGAAAATTCATTTATAGAAATGAGCAGGTTTGATAAAGAGGAGTGTTGACTTTCCTTCATTATTCTCTGTTCATTCTCTAAATTAATCTCTGTATTGTCAACACAGTCAGAAACATGTTTTAGTTCCACATTCAAGGCATTTGTCTGTGTTTACACATTAGCTCACAGCACACGGTAACAGACATTATTAGCAACACACACTAATAAATTATACTTACTGTTTTGCTGAATATTAAACTTATATGTGATTACAGGCCTTCCCATCCAGTGCAGCAACAAGAGGATGATTCAGTTATCTACAGTGCAGTGGTCACAAGACCCGTTAAATAGAAAAGAAATGGAGTCTGTTATGTTTAGCCTGGTTTCCTAATTTCACTGGCTGTGTGCTTGCTATTTCACTTAGAAAAAAAGAGCTGTGTGTTTATATTTAGAAACCTGTTTTGTTGAAAGAATTATTCCTAAACAACTTCTGTACAACTTCTAATTCTGTATTTTTAACTTTATGATATATTCCTCTTTCTTGCTACTTACTATGAGGTGTGATTGAGAAAGAAATAGCCTTAAAATATATTGCATTTGTAATCATTAAAGTATCCTTCTTCCACTTGAAGTATTTCTGAGGGGGTCTTATCTGCTATTCTTATTTCTTCTTGGTTTTACACAAAAACATTCATGTAGAAGAAGAAGAAACACATCTAATGATCCCCTTAGCTTCTCTGGATTTGCCCCATAGGTGTAGTAGTGTGTGGTAGCAAATCTAAAATGAATCTCTAAGTATCACCAGGAAGGAAGATCGATGCTCAAATAATTCTTTGGGGGAGACCAGAGGAATAAAAACACGCAGTCAAGAATTCTCTCTTATCTCTCATTTATTGAACAAAATCATGCAGTATATATATGACCCCAGTCACGTACACCATCATGCGTTATTACATCAACCCAAACATTCCCTTATTGGTGGATCTTAGTTGATTACTGTCAGGAGAAATGGTTGCAGGTGAGGGGTGTCTTTCAGTTTGTTGACTCCATTCATTCACTCTATTTAGTCTCCCCTACTACTCTCAGAATTGCTCTTTTCAGCACTTTCCCTCAGTCTCCTCTATCTCCTGGGTCACAGTAACACAACACAATGTAACAAGTCCTTTCAGGTCACAAGCACACTAAGCTGCACACTTAATTTAGTAAGAATTAATCAAGATCAATCAATACCATTACTCCCTGAATATATTGTATCATTAATATAAACCATTAGTAATCATTAACCATTACTCATTAGTGTTAATCTGAATTTTTCCCATCACATAGTGAACAAACAAACACACACTAGTGAGCAGTTCTTCATATATATATTTAAGAGCCACTGTAGCATTGAGACTGCCAACCACATAGTAACAAAAGGAGTATGTTTGTGTGTATGATTTTGGGGACCAGAGAGTTCTGCTTCTGAGTGAATAGAATGAGCTACACTTGACAAACAGTCGTTTTCATAGCTTTTATAATACTCTTGCTGTAACAGTCACCATGGCAACAGCGAGGTGACAACACAGGTGCATAATAAAAAATTAATAAACAAATAATTAACACACAGCAGTAAAAGAGATTAATTTAAAAAAAAAAGTGTTAATAATTTGAGTGATTTACTCATTTTTAATGGTTTAGGCTCCACATAATGTAAAGATAATTTTTATTAATTGTAGTCACCTTCATTCAAAACTACCTCATTTACATGAATAAATATAAAAATGTGGCAACACAAATGCGTTTATTTGAATATGAATACGAATTATTTATTATATTTATATATTATATTTATATTAACATATAGTGGATATATTAATTATGCTTTCATGACCAAAACATATTTATGGATGGATTTATTTAATTTATTTGTACATTTATAAATACTCCTCCTCTATAAAATTTTTGGTGTCACTCTTCAGGTGAGAAATTATAATTATTGTTTTTGTTGGTCATTCTGAGACCATTTTATTCTGTTGGAATTGTTTCACATTTATTAACATTAGTGTCTCAGAAAAAGTGCCAAAAGACAGGGGCTAAAGGGTGCAGTTTTACACACATCTCACCACACACACACGCACACACACACACAACACAGCCTAAATACACACAGATCATACATATAAACACCATAAACTACACTGACTTTAGCCCCAAAATATAAACGTCCTGGACAACACCATAATATTATTAATTTTAATAATAAGCATAATTTGTAATGTTTTTTTCTAATAGTAATAATTCACAGATATCTTCTGCACATTGTTAGTGCACACCTGGGTCAACTCCTACAATACAGAGGAGTGTTTTCAAACTGATACCACTCTTCATTTATTTTATTTTTAGCCAAATTAGCCACTAGTTTCATTTTTCATGATGATTTTGGATTGTTTTTGAATAGTATTTTAAAAACAAAACAGCTGATGACGTATATCCCCCATTCAACTGTCAGTCATTTGAGAGGAACGATTGACTGCTTTTATTTCGAGCCACAGGAGGGCAGTGTTTCTTTTTGAAGTATCATTCATTCAAGTCCTGCCGTCTGCATTCATCCCTTGTTCCTCTGAGGAAAATTGAACATGAATATTCAACTGTGTTAATGACTACTGACACCTAGTGGTCTGCATGTATTAGAGATTCTGAAGGGACCCTCTCTATGGAGCACAGTCTGGTTCATAAAGCTTCATCCCATGTGATAATTTCATAAATATTGTTTGCTAATTCTTAATAATTTCATTTTTAAAGCTGGAGGTGGTGAATTGTCTTTATATTTGTGTAATATTTCTTGAAGCACTTTTTACATCCTGATAGTAGTCAATAAATTAAAGCTCTGACGATAAATTAAAATATTCCATTTTTATAAAAGCTACAGGACTGTGAAACTCTGCCCAATCATTTAAATGATACCAAACAAAATGATTGAATGGTTTACCTACAGGATACTGTCCACATCACACACACACACACACACTGCTCATATTATACATGTCTTTGGACATGAGCAGACTCCACACACACAGTGACTTTAGAACAGAGGTCACTAATCTTATCCACACAGGGGTAGTCACAGGTTTTCATTCCAATAAAGCAGAAGTTCACCTGATTTTACTTGTTCAATTAACTACTCTCTGTCTTTGAACAGTCGTTTTTGTAATTTATTTAATGATCCTTTCCTTTAAAGGAGACGTCTAAGATTGTGGGGAAATGCTAATATCCTGGTTGTTTACATTCAAACGCTCTGTGTCCTTTAAGGGGGATTGGTGAGTTTGAGAGAAAAACACAACAGTTGTTTGTACGCGGCTGAAAGGTAAATTGTTTTATTCACTGTTTGAATTCCCACAGAAACTCATGTGTAACTCGAGCTGTTTAGTTTTGTAGCACTTTTGCTCTGTGTTTACTTTCATGCAGTTAGTACTCTCCTGAATTTAGAGTCAGTTCCATCTACAGCAAAAATAAATCAATATTACCCACCTACAGAGCAGGACTAGAACAACATTCTCATCTCAATTCATGCTTTTCAACATTTGTCGGTCTCTTCATTGTCTAAAATTTTCCAAACTGCCTTTTCTCTGCTGTGAGCAAAGAGAGAGAAAGCCTAGCACACAGTACACTTTGTTTTTTTACCCATTTACAGACACTGGGGCTTCGTAAAAAGCACTGGGGTTTGCGTTTTCCAGCGCAAACCGACTGCAGAGCAGCACATGGAGAGGAGACACACTCAGAGTTTTATACACAGTGTTTTTATATTATTATGATTGTGAAGGTTGCCTTTGAGTGTCATCTGCTGTTCACCAGGCTGCCATCGTAAATAAGAACTTGTTCTTAATGACTTTCCTGGTTAAAATAAAGGTTAAAAATAGGTAGAGCCTTACACAGCATCTAAATATCAGCTGAGGCCATAGTGTAAATATAAAATCTCATGAAATAATCTCTCTCATCGACAGAAGTGTAGGGTTTGTTGGGCTTCTTGTGGTTTCCGATTCTTTTTTTAGCTTCAGTGTATTGTTTACACCATTCAGGGCAATGCAGCAAACTTGCTTCTCAGCCGCAGAGGTGGTTGCAGCCCGCTATTCAGGTTGTGTGTGTGTGTGTGTGTGTGCGTACGTGTGTGTCTGTGTGTGTGTTTTTGTGTGTGTGGCTAAAGTAATGTCTCACTAGTGTTTACTACTAAAGATTTATAAAATGCAGAGAATGCATTTCCACAAAGGGATTAATAAAATAACCCTTTGTCTCAATAGACACTGATCAAACTGTCACTGGTGTGATCCCCTCAAGTACATTTCAGTGCCTGTAGTTTGGGAACATTAACTTAACTCTACACTGAATACAGAATTTAGTAAATCTATTTCAGAAATCTCATTTAAAGTCTAGGGTTCATTCAGGGACAGTAAAGCTGTGATTCCTCGTCTCATGTGAGCCTTACTTTATAGAAAACACATAAAAGTCACTTTCTTAAAGACTTTTTGCTGATTTTAATAGTTATAATGGTGTGAGTTTTTTAATCTTATCTAAATATCTCTACATCAGCTGTGGTCACTGTGGAAATGGAAATGTCACACTACCTCACACCTCCAGCCGTTCCTGTGATGATCAGCAGTGAGAGAGTGTTCAAGGTGTTTCTGGTCACTGTCTCCTTCGTTTAGAAGTAGTTTCATGAGATATTTAAAGAACAACTCCATTAGCATCAGTGTATTTTACAGAAACAGAGCTGAGGCATCATCCTCTCTCTCTCTCTCTCACACACACACACACACACACACACACACACACACAGAGCGGTGTGAATTCAGTTTCAGTTTCTCACATTCCATATAGAGGAGGGTGGAGAAGTCTGAAACATGTCCATTAAGAGAACAACTTAAGAAGATACTATGTGATATGTAAAAAATGCACTTTTCCACTCTTTTCTGTTTGATGTTGTCAGGTCCTGGCCCTGTCCTGTCTGTTGTTCCCACAATGTGCTTACACATTAGCTCCACCCCCTCATCAGTGTCTCCTCTTTTGATTGTTGTTCCCAGGTGTTTTGTATTGTCCTCTAGGTTAAAAGCCCTGTCTTGAGTCTCAGTGTTTATTGACTATTTGCCTTCCACGTATTCCTCTGTGTATTGTTATTGCTAGCATTCCAGGTCCCGCTGTTTCTTTGTAGCTCTGTGTTCAGGTTTAGCCTTAGCTCTGTGATTAGGTTTAGCCTTAGCTCTGTGATTAGGTTTAGCCTTAGCTTTCTGTTTAGTTTTCTGGGTCTTTGTGTGGAGGTCTGTTCAGGTTAATGTCTAGTGTTTTTTCTTTAGGTTTTTCTGTCTGTTGATTACTTGTTTTCTAGTTGTAGTGTTCTTTTTGTTTCCTTTATGTCCTTTTCATTATAATAAAGTATCCTCCCTGTGTTTACCTCTGCCTCCCCGAGTGCATACCGTGACAGATTTCTTGCTTTCTGTATTTTCATTCTTGTTTTCCAGATGTTTTCTCAGACTCCAGTGAAGCGATTATCAGATCAATTCCTATTAGTGATATAGTCACGTTAATGGGAGACAGCTTTTCTCTAACATAGTCACACTTTTTTTTTTTTATTATGAATCAGGATCAAGATTTTTCTGTTATAGGAAATGAACACAAATAAAGGCAGCCAAATCAATTAAAAGTACAAGAGACTTCAAGGGCCACACATTAAAGAGATCATTAAGTGCCATCTTTGTGAGATCATTGATTTGCACAGAATAATTGCATAATTTTACCTAGCACCAAATGATAAACTGTTTGTTTTTAAAAATGTAACTGTTTTAAAGCTGAATAAGTTGATCTGTCTTATCTATATTTGTTATATATTTTGAAGTACTCTTTACATCCTGATAGCAGATTAAATTCTCTGATGACATAAATACATGCATTAAAACTCCTTTTCTGTTTAGGCAACAGAGTTTACAATTAAAATCTGCATAAAATAATAGGCTTACCTGTCTGTCAAACTTGTGCTGAGAATCAACACAGACAAAACACGGCTGAGAAATATACCCCCACTTGCACAGCTAAACCAAGAAAGACGGAGGTATAGAAGACTTCAAAAACAAGAGGCTGGATAAAGGCAGGAGCCAAATCAGAGGGAACATTTGGAAAGAGCTGCAATCTATTTTTCTAAAACCACATTTCCAAAAATGTTGGAAAAATGCAATGATGTGCAATCATTCAAAGCCTATATTTTAATTTAAAATAGTTCATAGACAACGTTTTGAGAAAACGGACTTAATAAGAACAAGAGGGTGAAGGCCTACTGCAATCAAACTGATTGTGGTTGAAATGAATCACACTGACACCTAGAGGCCTGGGTGTAGCAGAGGCTCTTTACCAAACCACCCACTCTATGGACTATAAACTTTATTCAGAGACAAAAACAACTGTTAAATTCTTCATCTCATCTGAGCTTTACTTCATAGAAAAAGATGTGGTGTGGTGTTTAACCTCATCTAAGAATCTCTACATCCACTGAGGTTAGTTTTTTTTTTTAATAACATTTTTTCTTTATTAAGAATCACATCTCCAAACATATAACAGTTTATACATGAGAAAATCATTTAGATTCTTTTACAAATCAATTAATTAATTAATTTTCTTTTTTCAAAAGAACTCAAACAGAATTTGGGGTGTTGTTAAGTTCCTTATTTTCTTATTTCTCTTCTTTCTTCTTTAAAACAAAAACAATGCATTAAAATAAGAAAATAAATATGCATTAAGGCATCTTCATATAAAGGAAGGCCGTTTCAGAGAGATATACTTTTTACACTTCTCCCAAATTTCCTCAAATGTATTATCTTGAAGCCTAATTGAAAAAGTTATTCTAAAAAAATGTCCTAAATTATATCGTACCTATTTGCAATAGAGGGAGTATTTGGCTTGAGCCATTTTCTTGTAACTGCTTTTCTAGCAGCTATACTCAGTATTCCAAATAAATGATTTGATTTAGTGTTTATTAATGTTGAATGAAGAAGCCCCCCAAAAAAATTCTTCCCAATTAAATGTAATCTCTGTACCGAATATGTTCACTAATTCTGAATAAACCTCCCTCCAAAAAATATTTATGTTTGGACAAGACCAAAACAAGTGGAAGTGGTTGGCTTCATGTGAGACACATGACCTCCAACAACTAGAAGAGCCGGTAAACCTAGATCCCTGAACAGGTGTAATAAAATATCTAATAAGGCTCTTCCATCCAAATACTCTCCATGAAGCTGAACTTGTTATTTTCCATTGAAATTCACAATATTTTATCCAGATTTCCTCTTGAATATTACTGTTAGAATTAGTTTCCCATTTTTGTCTTATATATGTGGTACTTGTATTTTTTTCCTCTTGGAGGCCCTGATATATTCTAGAGATCACTTTAAGCCCAGAATCTGCTCTGTAGGCACTTATAAACACTTTAAGTAGATGATTGTCGAAAGCTTTTTGATTCTCTTTCATGGATGTGTTTATATAGTGACGTACCTGTACAAACCTGAAAAGATCACTATTTTTGACCCAAAATTATCTTTTAAATTCTGGAAATTATTCAGTATCTTTATTAAAGAAAGTACAGTAAGAAGTTAAGCCTCTCTCGGCCCACCCGTTATAAGTCACATCAGATTGGTTTGGGGTAAAATCCAAGTCGTGGGCACACCATCTCAATATCTTTATCACTTTGATTAATCACATCCTGGTGATAAAGTTTAAAGTTCTCAGATTTACATTTATCCACTTATTACCTGTATCCATTAATATACTGATTAGTCTTTTATCCCCTAATCGTGCTTCAATTGGAACTTCCTCTGATATTTTCTTTTCAATTTCTTTCCATCTTGCTTGATAGTCTGGTTTACACCAACAGAATAAATACCTCAGTTGGGAAGATATGTAATAGACTTTGAGACAGGGAAGTGCCACCCCTCCCTTGTGTTTTGTTAATTGAAGAGTTTGCAATTTTATTCTTAGTTTTTTTGCCTTGCCAAAGATACCGTGATATTAATTTATCCCAGTCATAAAATTGTTTATCATTTATTTCAACTGGAAGAGTCTGGAATAAATATAGTATTCAAGGTAAAATATTTGTTTTTATAGATTCAATTCGAGACTCAAAACTTAACATTGGAATTAGATTCCATCTTTCACTGAGGTTAGTGTTTAAATGTGCTGTGATCTCACACCTCCAGAAGTTTCTCTGATAATCAGCAGTGGGAGACAGTTTACGATGTTTCTGGTTTCAAACTTCCTGTTTTAGAAGTAGTTTCCTGATGTTTCAAAGCACAGCTTCTTTAAGTAAAGTGTAGATCGTGTAGCTACATTAGTCTGGTTCTTCAGAGGTCACTGTCTTCTTCTTTTAGAAGTAGTTTCATCACATATTTAAAGAACAACTCCTAGCCTCAGTGTATTTACAGAAACAGAACTGAGGTATAACACACACAGAGACACTGCATTAGTCTGGTTCTTCAGAGGAGAGAGAGATGAAAACTCTGCACCTTTCAGCACTGACCCTGCTCACACTGATCGGTATGAATTATTACTGCTCTATTAGTTTATACCTTTCAGGAACGAGTAGAGTGTCCTAAAGATCATCAATTAAAATCAATGTATTTAAACACTGTTGGGTTTTAAGAATATTACATTTGTGTTTCTTTAAAGATAATTTCCAAAGATGGTTCCTCTAAAGAACAATGTAACTGTACAAAGAATATATTTAACACTTTAAATTGCCTCAGGCCTCCATTTCACGTGACTGTAAGATAAAATAATGCTGTAGTTTGCCTTGTTCTCCGTGTAGTTACTGAATAATGTTCCTCACACTGAGAGTCAGTTGTTAACACTTTTCTGTCTGCTGCAGAACATTAGTGAGTGTCTCCTTTCTCCTCAGCTCTATCTCCTCTGTTCAGATTCCCTCTCTAATCCTCTTTCCTGTCTGTCGTGTGGTGGTTTGTTGTTGCTGTGTGTCATGGTTTCACAGTTCGGAGCTGGCTGGCTCGACCATTCGTCAATTACACACACCTGCAGCTACTCAAACCTAAACTATGTTAAGATCCCTTTGTTTCAGCCATCTTGGAAACACTACACAACTTTTAAAATTGGGGCAGATTATAAACAGACTACGTTCAGATTAAAAAGTCAGGCACACACTACACAACTGGGGATAACGGGGAGAGTCTAAAATGATGAACGTGGCTTAATGCACTGAAGCAACGACCACATTTTTCTCAATTGCTAATAATAATAAGTGCCCTCTACTGCAGAACAACCTCTAACTCAAACTGCAAGTGAAAAAAAAAGAAGTTAAGCTTTTTTCCTTCTCATTTAAACCCTTTATGAGGAAACAGCTTAATGTGGCGTGTGTGTGTACTGTTATTTATTCATGCACCATTTCAGCTTACTTACGATCAGTGGTGATTTAGAAAAGTGTAGTGTTCCTGGGTCATTGTTTTAGTTCATTAAGCTACGTGAAGCTGTTTCCTTATAATGGGTTTAAATGGGAAGAAAAAGCTTAACGTATTTTGTTTTACTTTCTGTTGGAGTTACAGGTTAAATGTTTCAGCAGCAGAGAGCACTTATGATCAGTAGTAACTGAGAAAAGTTTGGTGCTGCTAAGTAACTGTTTTATGTTGCTGTGACTGGTCTGAAACATGATTAAATCTATCTCTGAGCCCCTCACACACTACACGACTTTCTCCCCTGACTGCACCAGAGTCTGCAGACTAGAGCCAACTCAAACCGACTGGAAAACGGGACTGAAATCAAGCTAAAAGTCGTGTAGTGTAACCCCAGCTTCAGATTTCTAGAGTGTGTTTGTTGCTGTGGTTTTGTTGCTAGTTGTTTACTGTGGAAACGCCTGTGTTACCTGTGACTCTCTGTTTTCTGACCCCTGCTGGTCCTGACTGTGCTTCTGATCTTAACTCCATTAAAACTACTCAGCACATGTATTCTGCCGACCTGCCTCACACTTTACACCGTGCTGCTTTGGGATCAGGTCACACCACTGACTCTGGAGCTTCAGCTTTTTACTGTAGAGCAGAATGATCCAGAAATAGAACAGAACAGCACAGGAACAGAAGTTCAGAAAGGTTCTGAAAAGCATACATCAAAACATCTTTCAGTTATACACTCACTACCTCCATCTGTGTTTAATGTTAAATACCTCAATCCAGTTAATGTTCAGCAGAGTCCAGGGGAATGTCTTAGAACCTCTATCAGCACAGGAACTGAACTTCTGTTAATCTTCACCCTCCTCTCCTCTCTGATTCTTCTCCAGGTGTTTTCTCAGACTCCAGTGGATGGGGGGTGAATTACTCTGAGCCGATCTGTGCTGTGAGAGGCTCCAGTGTCAGTATCTCCTGTACTTATTCCTATCCTGGTTCAGTACGTGAGGTACAGAGAGTTCTCTGGTGCTCAACGAACAACACTGAACCATACTGTAAAGACCCACCGTATGTTTATGACAGTGACTCTTCCACTGCTTCAGAAGGCTTTGAGTTTGTTGGAGACAAAACATCCAACTGTACTTTATTAATCAGAAATGTACAGTTCACTCACTCTGGAGGATATAAGTTCAGATTCATGACTAAAGACAACAACTATACAGGTCTCCCTGGAGCGACTCTTAACGTAACAGGTAAATATTAATATTGTAATAAAGCTTTACATTATTAATCTAAAATAAAACCCTACCTTGTGCTTCCACTCAGTGGCCACTTTATTAGAAACACCCCCTGACTGTACCCCCTCTGTTTACCAGACCCCCCTTCATCACTGATCAGTTTCTGAACACAGGACCATTCTCTACAAATACTTTGGTAGTTCTCAGCTCCACACTGACACTGACATGGCTTTGTGTGTGTGTGTGTGTGTGTGTGTGTGTGTGTGTGTGTGTGTGTGTGTGTGTGTGTGTGTGTGTGTGTGGTTTTTACTGCGGAGTTGAGAATGGTTCATAAACCAAAAATATCCAGTCAGGAGCGGCTCTGTTGTCAGGAGCTGGACTCTGATGAAGGGCTAATGACTGGACGAGACACTGTCATTAATCAGAGAGGGGTTTCTGATAAAGTGGCCAGGCAGTGTGTGTGTGAAAGACAGAATACTGTAATGTGGTAATGAACTCTTACCCTTCGTTTCCTCATGTGACTCCTGTCCACTCTCTGAAAGCTCTGGAGCTGTGGATGTCCAGTTCTTCTGGAGACCGGACTCTAAAGGAGGGAGACTCTGTGAATCTGACCTGTGCTGTGAACTGCACTCCCAGCTCTCCACAGTTCGTCTGGTTTAAGAACGGAGAGCGTTTACCTGAGTCAGGCCCTCTGAGGAAGACTGGTTCAGAAAAGCTAGTTGTCACTGGGTGTCTGTCAGGACACAGAGAGGAATATCTTTCACGCTGTATTATAAAACACACGTACAAAGGTAAGTAAGGAATAGCAATAAACACAGGTGCAGTTTAAGGCAGGTGACAGGTGAGGATATGATTCTGAGGAAAACACAAAGGAAACAGGATTATAAGTTTCTATACAGTATCAATAGCCCAAAGTATTAGCTGCTGTAGCTTCACAAGCTAACGTCAGTATTTACTAACTACGACATGTACAACAGATAATAGCTAACACAAACACGTAAAAATACACACTAAACTACTAGCGTCAAACAAATGACCAAAACAAACTCTGACTAACTAACACCCTGCTGTTCAGGATACGTCTCTTTACATCGATTAAACACGTTATCACACACAGCAGGATATTCATGCTTTAAACTAAGAGATATTTTACTAAGTATTAACTAACATTCATATTCTATAAAGGTTTATGGAGAGAACTTACTCTATCTTAAGGAGAAAGGGACAGAAATAGGAGTCTGTACTGTGCTTCTGGCTGCTTCTAGCTGTGTGTGAACATGCACAGATTGTAGCCCAATAATGGAGTGCTGACCCTGCACTACCTTCATGATCAGGCAGGTCAGTATATGGCCCATAGTTCATCCTGATTGGTTAGACACTGACACTGAGCTTTTTTACACAGCCTCCGTTCTTCACCTCCGTAATCTGACTGTGGGGGATTCTGGGAAATATTCCTGTGCTCTGAAGACAGACGAGTCCGTACGATCAGAACCAGTCCAGCTGAACATCGGAGGTGGGTCAAACAGCTCAGAATAATGTCTTACTGCTGCTGTCAGTACTTTACTTCACTTTAATTGATGAGCTCTTGTTCTATCTCAAGGCCTTTCGATGACAGATGCGTCAGGTGTTTGTTCTTCATCAGGTTTCACTTTGTTGATCTTGTTTATTTTTCTGGTCATTGGAGTAGTGCTGGTCTTATTAACCCTTACCATCTTAGCTGTGATTTACAAAAGGAGGTGTGGCTAAACGTATTTTCATAAATTACAGTGTTTACCGTCTAAAAACACACACATTTTTAGGTACATTTCACTCAGTAGTGAGTCCATTTAAAGTTATCTACAAAGTAGGTTGGAATATCTGGAGTTGAAATGAATCACACTGACACCTAGAGGCCTGGGTGGAGCAGAGTCTCTTTACCAAACCAGTTCCAAAAAAGGATTCCCCCAGGTATGAGCAGGGGTGTTTGTCCAGGCCCCGTGCCCCACACACCCTCCCACCCTGGTTTTACTAACAAGCATAAATAGACAAACTGATATTAATTATTAATCCTGATATTACACTGTAACGTCTGTGGTGGAAAATTGTGACAGAAATGAAAAACTGAGTCTCTGAGTGGGTATCAAAGTGAGTAACAAATTTATTGGAGTAAGAACATGCAATGCATAGATCCTTCTATACTCCTTCTTCCCTGCAACAGTTTCTCAAAAAGCCTTTATACCCCTAGCCCCTCCCTAATTATACAACATCTATCATTCTATTGTCTCATATGGCCATGAACAAAGTTACATTATGTAGGTGCTCATTCTGTTTCTAACTATCTGTGATGTTCTGACCCATTTCGCTCCCAGAGTCCCCTTCCAGACCGTTTCAACTAGCTTCAGTTCTCTCAACTCAGTACGGAGAGGAAGTGAACTGAAGGTCAAGATGTGCCAGCACACCGTTATCTGACACACATACACACATAAGCCTGCTGCCTTCACAGAGTGTTCAAGAAGGGAAAACAACGTTAGTCACACAAGCATATATGGCTTTTGCTGATATAGATGAAACTAACAATCCCTTTAATTTATTATGAATCATTTCAATAAACAAATTCCATCACACGAGTAAGTAACATTATATTTAAAAATATTAAATGTAATTGTTACTGAAATTCTCAACAAATGGTTTCTTGTGAGGTTTTTAATCACCTGCTTTGGAGATCTCACCTTGTCTCGCAGGTTCCACTGCATCAGAAAAGAAAGAAGTGCCTGCTCTTCTTTTCTCAGGGACTGTGGCTGCTCCTGGAACTAACACTGTGCATTTTATGAGTTAGTTTCTGAGCGGAGGTGAACTTTATTGGGTTATGAAGCACAAATGCTGTCTGTTATACTTGTGATTTTGCGTCAGAGCTTGTCTTTTATATAGATACAAATATAGATTGTTAGCTCCACTTTCTCTTGGTCTCTCTCTCTCTCTCTCTCTCTCTCTCTCTCTGCTCCTAACATGTTCTAATCTAATTTTGTTTTCATTTTAGCGAGGTCTGTACCGCTAACTGCTCCCTAGTCAACAACACAGGAATTAGATGATCGTTTTGTGCAGGACGTTCAAACCGCTTTTGTTTTCGAGGCTGGGGTTTCAGTGAAGGGGGACTGGAGAAATGAAATAACACAGCACAGAGATGAACAGAACGTAGGATGAAAGACAGGGTCTGGTATCATAATTTCTATTATAATAGACAGTATAATATAATATAAGAATATGAGACCCACTGTAAGGAGCATAAACCGGTTTATTTAGGGACAATTAAAACTCTGATTCTGCAACTCTGACTTTCTCTGTAGAAATCACAAAAAATATTTTCTCATAAACTGTTGCTGCTTTTAATATTAATGTATATTTGAACTTGTTGTAAAAGGCTTTAAAGCATTTCTAAGTATCTCTTCATCAGCTGAGGTCAATGTGGAAATGTAAATGTGATTCTGTGATGGTCAGCAGTGGGAGACTCTTTCTCATGTTTCTGGTCACAAACTTCTTCTTTTAGAAAAAGTTTCATCATTTTTAAAAGGACGTCTTCTTTAGCCTCAGTGTATTTTACAGAAACAGAGCTGAGTTAACACACACACACACACACACACACGCACACACACACACGCAGTTATACACTCACTACCTCAATCTGTGTTTAATGTTAAATACCTCAATCCAGTTAATGTTCAGCAGAGTCCAGGGGAATGTCTTAGAACCTCTATCAGCACAGGAACTGAACTTCTGTTAATCTTCACCCTCCTCTCCTCTCTGATTCTTCTCCAGGTGTTTTCTCAGACTCCAGTGAATGGGGGGTGAATTACTCTGAGCCGATCTGTGCTGTGAGAGGCTCCAGTGTCAGTATCTCCTGTACTTATTCCTATCCTCAATCACATGTGGTACAGAGAGTTCTCTGGTGCTCAGGGAAATCAAACAACTGTCATGACCGAACATACTCTCCCACTGCTTCAGGAGAGTTTCAGTTTGTTGGAAACAAAACATCCAACTGTACTTTATTAATAAGAAATGTACAGTTCTCTCACTCTGGAGGATATAAGTTCAGATTTATAACTAATGACACCAATGGCAAATGGACAGGTGAGCCAGGAGTGACTCTTGAAGTGGGAGGTAAATATTAAAATCAAAAAAAAAATTTTAATCCCTGCCTTCTGCTTCCACTCAGTGCCTACTTTATCAAAAATACACACTTTGACTGATGACCACCTGTTTAACAGACACCCATTCACCACTCGTCACTTTCTGACTTCTTCAGTGTTATTGCTGTACTATAAACGTATCTGTAAATACAAGAGAGGGGTTTCTGATAAAGTGGCCAGGCAGTGTGTGTGTGAAAGACAGAATACTGTAATGTGTTAATGAACTCTTACCCTTCATTTCCTCATGTGACTCCTGTCCACTCTCTGAAAGCTCTGGAGCTGTGGATGTCCAGTTCTTCTGGAGACCGGACTCTAAAGGAGGGAGACTCTGTGAATCTGACCTGTGCTGTGAACTGCACTCCCAGCTCTCCACAGTTCGTCTGGTTTAAGAACGGAGAGCGTTTACCTGAGTCAGGCTCCATTCTTCACCTCCTTACTCTGACTGTGGGGGATTCTGGGAAATATTCCTGTGCTCTGAAGACAGACGAGTCCGTACGATCAGAACCAGTCCAGCTGAACATCGGAGGTGGGTCAAACAGCTCAGAATGAAGTAAATCGGGGTTCTCAGACTTTCCCACTGATTTATCACTAGAACACCTCGACCAAGCAGTAGATCTGTGTCACTCCCTTCATCAAACAGCTTCAGAAACAGGTTTCCTCTGAGACACGGGAAGCTCCACCTCTTCTTTAGCCACAAATTTACTCCAGCTCCTGTTCTAACTGGATGATTTTTTCATTTCGGGTCGATCTGGTGTTTCTCCTCCATCAGGTTCCTCTTTGTTGTTGATGTTCACTGCTCTGGTCATCGTTGGACTGATGCTGTTCTTACTGACCCTGACTGTCTTAGCTGTGATTTACAAAAGAAGGTGGGGTTACACATATTCACATAAATTACAGTGTGTACCGTATAAAACTCTAAATGATCACAAACATTTTGGTTACACTTTAATCACTGGATTTGATTAGAGACACTTTCATAAATATAGAGTTGTACTGAAATTAATGAAGCATTTAAATAATTTAAATATATTTTTTGAGATGATTAGCTCCTCTAATAATGGATCTACAAAACGATATGTGTTTAAATGTCATATTTATGTAAATGAAGTCATTTTTTAATGAGCTGTATGGGAACACTCTTTCTGCTGTGATTCTGACGGTAAACTCTTCTGCGTCTCACAGGAAAAAGGCAAAATCTCAAGAAGAAAACAAAGGAAGTGGCAAGAAAACTCAGGTCAACTCCTCAACTCCAGTCTGAATCAGACACATTTTAACTGATGATTTCTATTTATTTCTATTCAGTTTAATATCATTTCCTCCTGTGTGTGAACTTTAATGAGAGTAACTATGAATTAATAAGAGCAGGAGTGTTTTATCTGTAGAGGATGTGTTAATAACTTTTGATCAGAGGTGTAAAGACGTATCATTTACTGCAGTTTAAATCAGACCGTTAATCCAGCTTTGGTTTTGCAGGGTGAAGAAAGCACAGGTGGTGAACAAACTGAACATCTGACTGACCAAGTTTCTCCACCAACTCAAACCCTGCCGCAGGAGAGGGACCAGACTTATGCCTCTATTAACATTGATCACAAAAAGCCTAAAAAAGGGTAAGCACCAGTTCTATATATATCTGGAAATTTCAGTTGTAAAAAAGAGCAGATTGGACTCGCTGTTTAATCTCAAATGTAATCTATATTATGGGAATCAGAATCAGAATCGGGCTAGCAATAACCTGATCTGATAACAATTAGCAAGACTAGCCTAGCCTTGTACATAGCAATATAAATAAAATACCCAGCTAGCTACAAAAATGCTCCTCTAATAGTAGATATACGGCTTTAAATATCTCTTATTTCAGTGAATGAAGCAGATGTGTATTTTTAATGAAACGAATGAGATAACATGATTATTTTAGGGACTGTTAGTTCCACTGTGTATTTTACCGTGAACTCCTCTGCATCTCACAGGAAGAAAACAGAAGCTCAAGAAGAAAACAGAGGAAGTGACAAGATAAACCAGGTTTGAGCTAATTGTGTGTTTCCAAGCTCAAATTCTCAACTCCAGTTTGTATCAGACACATTTTAATGGATGATTTCTATTCATTTGTTGAGTTTGAAAATATCATTATTTTCCCTATATGTGAAATTAAAATAATAATAATTATGATTTAACATGAACAGGAGTGTTTTATCTGTTAACATCAGAAGAGGTACTTTTAACCTGAGGAAACTTAGTGCTTAGCATTAACTGCAGACTAAATCAGACCGTGATTAGACTTTAGTTTTGTAAGTTGGAGGAAACACGTTGTGGACAAACTGAACATCTGACCAACCAAGTTTCTCCACAGAGTGACACCCTGCTGCAGGAGGGGGATGTGACTTACGCCTCCGTTACCATTGATCACAAAAAGCCTAAAAAAGGGTAAACACCACTTCTTTATACATTTGGAAAATTCATTTATAGAAATGAGCAGGTTTGATAAAGCGGAGTGTTGACTTTCCTTCATTATTCTCTGTTCATTCTCTAAATTAATCTCTGTATTGTCAACACAGTCAGAAACATGTTTTAGATCCACATTCAAGACATTTGTCTGTGTTTACACATTAGCTCACAGCACACGGTAACAGACATTATTAGCAACACACGCTAATAAATTATTCTTACTATTATGCTTTATATTAAATTTCTATGTGATTACAGGCCTTCCCATCCAGTGCAGCAACAAGAGGATGATTCAGTGATCTACAGTGCAGTGGTCACAAGATCCGTTAAATAGAAAAGAAATGGAGTCTATTATGTTTAGCCTGGTTTCCTAATTTCACTGGCTGTGTGCTTGTTATTTCACTTAGAAAAAAAGAGCTGTGTGTTTATATTTAGAAACCTTTTTTGTTGAAAGAATTATTCCTAAATAACTTCTGTACAACTTCTAATTCTGTATTTTTAACTTTATGATATATTCCTCTTTCTTGCTACTTACTATGAGGTGTGATTGAGAAAGAAATAGCCTTAAAATATATTGTATTTGTAATCGTTAAACTATTCTTCTTCCCCTTGAAGTGTTTCTGAGGGGTTCTTATCTGCTATTCTTACTTCTTCTTGGTTTTACACAAAAACATTCATGTAGAAGAAGAAGAAACACATTTAATGATCCCCTTAGCTTCTCCGGATTTGCCCCATAGGTGTAGTAGTGAACACACAAACACACACTAGTGAGCAATTCTTCATATATATATATTTAAAAGGCACTATAGCATTGAGACTGCCAACCACATAGTAACAAAAGGAGTATGTTTGTGTGTATGATTTTGGGGAACAGAGAGTTCTGTTTCTGAGTGAATAGAATGAGCTACACTTGACAAACAGTCGTTTTTATAGGTTTTTTAATACTCACGCTGTAATCATCGCCATGGCAACAGCGAGGCGACAACGCAGGCACAGAATCCAAAAAATAAAAAAATAAATAAATAAAATAACACACAGCAGTAAAAGTGGTTAATTTTAAAAACAGCGTTAATAAGTTGAGTGATTTACTCATTTTTAATGGTTTAGGCTCCACATAATGTAAAGATAATTTTTATTAATTGTAGTCACCTTCATTCAAAACTACCTCATTTAAATGAATAAATGTAAAAATGTGGCAACACAAATGAGTTTATTTGAATATGAATACGAATTATTTATTATATTTATATATTATATTTATATTAACATATAGTGGATATATTAATTACGTTTTCATGACCAAAGCATATTTATGGATGGATTTATTTTATTTATGTGTACATTTATAAACACTCCTCCTCTATAACACTTTTGGTGTCACTCTTCAGGTGAGAAATTATAATTATTGTTTTTGTTGGTCATTCTGAGACCATTTTATTCTGTTGGAATTGTTTCACATTTATTAACATTAGTGTCTCAGAAAAAGTGCCAAAAGTGCAGTTTTACACACATCTCACCACACACACACACACACACACACACACACACACACACAAAACAACACAGCCTAAATACACACAGATCATACATATAAACACCATAAACTACACTGACTTTAGCCCCAAAATATAAACGTCCTGGACGACACCATAATATTATTAATTTTAATAATAAGAATAATTTGTAATGTTTTTTCTAATAGTAATAATTCACAGATATCTTCTGCACATTGTTAGTGCACACCTGGGTCAACTCCTACAATACAGAGGAGTGTTTTCAAACTGATACCACTCTTCATTTATTTCATTTGTAGCCAAATTAGCCACTAGTTTCATTTTTCATGATGATGATTTTGGATTGTTTTTGGAATAGTATTTTAAAAACAAAACAGCTGATTATGTATATCCCCCATTTAACTGTCAGTCATTTGAGAGGAACGATTGACTGCTTTTATTTCCAGCCACAGGAGGGCAGTGTTTCATTTTGAAGTATCATTCATTTCTTGGATATTCAACTCCGCCTCACTCCTATTTGAGATAAAGTCACTTAATTGGAGATAGCTTTTCGTGACATAGTCTCACACATACATGCACGCACACGCGCACGCACACACACATACACATACACACATGTACACACAGACACACACACATTAATTCAATGTAATCGGATTCTGAAGGGCTGTGTTTTGGTCTATGGCAACAGTGGCATCTTTCTCAAAGATTGATTCCAACTCGTAGAACCAGCTGGACCCAGTTTTGGAGTTCAGATGCCCTCTGGTGTAAAAATAAAGGGCCAATTCTACCCCAATCCCCATCCCATTCCCATACACATACACACACACACACACACACACATACACACACACACACACACACAGACAGACACACACAAAAATCCAATGTTATTGGATTCTGAAGGACTATGTTCTGGTCTATGGCAACAGTGGCATCTTTCTCAAAGATTGATTCCAACCTGTATAACCAGCTGGACTCCGTTTTGGAGTTCAGATGCCCTCTGTTGGTCCAAACACCCTCTAGAGCAAGGGTAAATAGAAATGATGAGGGGCCACAATTTATTTTTCAATGACTCAAGGGGCCATTTATTGGGACCATGTATGATAACGTATCATAACAATATAACGTATAACATTTATAACATTTCCTTTTTATTCAAAACAAAAATATTACCTAAAATAAAAATATAATTTGCATTTGGGCATTAATTAAAATTAATAACTAAATAAAACCAAACATAATCATGTTCAAGAGCCAAAGCAAATAGCCTTCAGGCAGCACATTTCTTGTGCTTTGTTTAACAAACTATGCATCGCTGTGTCAAGAACTATTTCACATTTCTCAGCTTAATGTGAGAAATGGCCTCTTGTGTCTTTGGCCAATGTTTGGAACCTTGACTGAAATGGTGTGATGGCCAGGCAGACACACTGATGCACATGCTCATTTGTGAGTCGACTTCGGTACTGATTTTTAACAATGTTCATGGTTGAGAACGCAGATTTACAGCGGTAGGTTGACCCGAACATTGTCAGGATGTGAAATGCCATCTTCTGCAGCAGAGGAAAATTGGCTGCAGTTACCATTTTTGACCAGAAGGTGATGACGTCACACTGAGTCTCTCTCAGTGCAACGTTTTCTTGCCGTCATTGAGCTGACTTTGCAATGCAGCAGCTGGCATCCATGGGAAGATCTGGTTTGCCTCTGAAGAGAACTCGCTCACATTTCTTACCAGAAATGGGTTTCCAATGCATAGAAGGATTTGTTTTCCAAGACTGAAGTCATCAAATCTTGTTTTGAAATTCTCAAATCATCTTCTCCACAAATGGAATATGTTGCAGATGGGCTTCTTTTTCTTTGGTCTGCTCCAAAAGTTTGGGGAAATGGAGCAATTCCTCTTGTACATAACAATAATAGTTAAATTATTAATAACAAAAAAAAATAGTCATTATTATTGGCATTTCAAATGATTGTTATTAGGACTATGATTATGATTACAAACCGGATTCCAAAAAAGTTGGGACACTAAACAAATTGTGAATAAGAACTAAATGCAATGATGTGGAGATGGCAAATGTCAATATTTTATTCGTAATAGAACATAGATGAGAGATCAAAAGTTTAAATCTGAGTAAATGTAACATTTTAAAGGAAAAAATGTTTATTCAAAATTTCACAGTGTCAACAAATCCCAAAAAAGGTTGGGACAAGTAGCAATAAGTGGCTGGAAAAAGGAAATTGAGCTTAAAACGAACAGCTGGAAGACCAATTAACACTAATTAGGTCAATTGACAACATGATTGGGTATAAAAAGAGCTTCTCAGAGTGTCAGTGTCTCTCTGAAGCCAAGATGGTAAGAGGATCACCAATTCCACCATTGTTGCGCAGAAAGATAGTGCAGCGATACCAGAATGGTGTTACCCAGCGTAAAATAGCAAAGACTTTTAAGTTATCATCATCAACCGTGCATAACATCATCAAAAGATTCAGAGAATCTGGAACAATTGCTGTGCATAAGGGTCAAGGCCGTAAAACTCTACTGGATGCTAGTTATCTCCGGGCCCTTAAATGTCACTGGACCTCAAACAGGAATGCCACTGTCAAGGAAATAACAGAATGGGCTCAGGAATACTTCCAGAAAGCATTGTCAGTGAACACAATCCACTGTGCCATCCGCCGTTGCCAGCTGAAACTCTACAGTGCAAAGAGGAAGCCATTTCTAAGCAAGCTCCACAAGCTCAGACCTTTGCACTGGGCCAGGGGTCTTTTAAAATGGAGTGTGGCAAAATGGAAGACTGTTCTGTGGTCAGATGAGTCACGATTTGAAGTTCTTTATGGAACACTGGGATGCCATGTCATCCGGACCAGAGAGGACAAGGATAACCAAAGTTGTTATCAACGCTCCGTTAGGGAAGACCCTGCATTTTTCAACAAGATAATGCCAGACCACATTCTGCAGCAATCACAACATCATGGCTACGTAGGAGAAGGATCCGGGTACTGAAATGGAAGCCTGCGGTCCAGATCTTTCACCTATAGAGAACATTTGGCGCATCATAAAGAGGAAGGTGTGACAAAGAAGGCCCAAGACGATTGAACAGTTAGAGGCCTGTATTAGACATGAATGGGAGAGCGTTCCTATTTCTAAACTTGAGAAACTGGTCTCCTGTGTCCCCAGACGTCTGTTGAGTGTTGTAAGAAGAAGGGGGGATGCCACACAGTGGGAAAAAATGGCCTTGTCCCAACTTTTTGGGGATTTGTTGATGCCATGAAATTTTGAAACAACATTTTTTTCCCTTAAAATGATACATTATCTCAGTTTAAACTTTTGATCTGTGATTTGTGTTCTATTCTGAATAAAATATTAGATGTTGGCACCTCCTCATCATTGCATTCAGTTTTTATTCACAATTTGTTTAGTGTCCCAACTTTTTTGGAATCCAGTTTGTATTATTAGTAGTAGTGGTAGTAGTGATAGTAATTAGTAGTAGTGTTATTGTTGTTATTTTAAAAGGGCGTGACATTTTAAAAAATAAAAATATAATAAAGGTGTGTGTGGCAGACGAGGTTAAACAGCCTACCTGATATCAGCTCACACACAGTGTTGCCCTTCCCTTGGAGCTTCAGATTAAGGTCATTCATGTGAGATGTCATGTCAGTCAAAAATGCCACAGCCTCCATCTTTTCTGGATTGTGCAGGAAATCCATGAACAGTTTTGCTTTTGCACTTTTTTATTGTGACAGAAATAGTTGTAGTTCATTCCTTATGGCCCAAAACCGCTCCAGGACCTTGCCCTTGCTCAGCCATCTGACGTTATTGTGAAAAAAAAAAAGTCATCAAATACAGCATTGACTTCAGTCAGGAATGACCGCAGCAAGCAATGCTGTAGTGCAGATGATGCTCTCAAGAAATTCGCCAGCTTCATCATTGTGTTCATGACTTCAGCATAGTTTTCTCCAAGACTTGCACAAAGGATGGACTGGTGAATTATACAGTGGTATGATATGAGTTGAGGGTGAAGAAGCTTCAGGCGCTGAACTAGTCCCTTCTCTCTGCCCATCATAGATGGCGCTCCATCAGTAGTCACTGACACAATTTTCTTCACATCAATTCCTTTTTCATTCAGCACTCCCATTATTGCATTGTAAATGTCTTCACCCCTCGTCTGCCCAGAAAGGTTTGCCATGCCCAGCACATCTTCAATAAACTCCATTTTTCACTCATCAAAGTATCTCACAAACACCATCAACTGAGCATTATCAGTAGTGTCAGTGGATTCATCCACAGCCTGGGAAATGCACTCTGCATTTTTTATTCGATCACACAACTGCTTTGCAACATCATCAGCCAACATTTCGGTACATCTGCATGCTGTGGATTCAGACATTGGAAATTGGTGAATTTTGGCTTTTATTTCCTCTTTTTCTTTGCCTTCAAGCAACATGTCCATCACATCAATCATGCATTCTTTCATTATCTCTGAATCCGTGAATGGCTTCATGTGCTTCGCCAAAACCCATGCTACTCTAAGGGAGCATTGTATTGCCTTTTGTTGTTTTGTCAAAGAAGTGTGGAGGATTCGGATGGATGTTTCATATGATGTTTTAAGAGCATTTAATTTTATTGTTCTGATCTCTGAGTTATGCGGAAATGTCTCTTCAAAATGCTTGTGTTTTGATTCATAGTCTCGTTTCACATTGCACATTTTTATTGCCGCAACAGTTTCTTGACATATTAAGCACCTAGGGCGAGTACTGGACGGTGGTAGAAAGAACGCAAATCTTTCTGTCCATTCTGGCTGGAACTGGCAGTTTTCGCTGTCCAGTTTTGTTTTTGGGACAAATTTCGGGCATGTCATTATTGCTACGGTCGGTAAACGTGTTGCTGCTGAGCGAGAGAGTGACTGTCTCGTTTCCGAGGGCTTTACTGATATCTGTTTATTGTTGCCATGGAGGCAATCCCCAGCCTCGTCTTGAGATTGCGGTGCGCAATTTCAAAATAAGAGCGGACAGCACGATTGAAAAAAAAAATCATAATTAAAAAAATAAAAACTTTTCAAAACAGCTCGCGGGCCAGAAATAGATGCCCAATGGGCCTAAAAAGGCCCGGAGGCCGCTATTGGAGTATGGGGGCTCTAGAGCTTCTTATTGGCAGTTTATCTGCAGCAGGTTCACAGAGGCTCTGATGTGCACTTTCCCTGATTTTACTTTATATTTGATGGAGAAACCTGGACAAACGTGTAACAATTTATTTCTGTACCAGCCATAAAATTATGACATCCTTGTTTCTACACTGTGTGTCCATTTTATCAGCTCCACTGACCACACAAGTGCACGTAGTATTTCAACAATCATAGGTTGTAGTCCATCTATTGCTCTACATACTTTGTTACGTTATCTTATTTTCCAACGGTCAGGCCCACCACAGAGCAGGTATGACTTGGGTGGTGGTAGAAACAATTAAGGTCTTGGGGTAGTAGGTGTACTTCTACAGTAGGTGTATTTCAGTTAAATACAGATTAGTCTTGTATTAGAGGTTTTAAAGTGTTTTCTTTGTGTGGTTGTGTGTGTTTGTGTGTGTGTTTGTGTGTGTGTGTGTGTGTGCAGCATTGTAGGGTATTCTAAACGAAATCTTTCTAGGTTGGAGCTTTGTGGCTGACGCGTGTTTCAGGATCCAAAAAACAAACAAAAAAAAATGATATCCTCAACCAAAGTTTTGTATTTTTATTTAAAACAAAAAGGATAACAAAAACGAATACAAACGAAACTGTGCCTCTTAAGCTTCCACTAATGTAAATTATAGTCACTCCACAGCATGACTACGGCCACGGCACAGCACGGCATGGCACGGCACGGTACGGTCAGAAAACCGTGAGGCACCAACCTTCCTTCTCCCGTGTCAATCTAACCACAATGTCTCCTGTGCACTGCTGATTAAACGTCAACTATGTAACTTCCTGTAATTATTCTAAATCCACATTTTAACCTTTTAACATATTAACATATCAAACATCAAGCATGAATTTAAATCAAATATCTTATAAATATGATATTATACTATGAAATATGAAATACACATAATATGGGCAAATTCAAAAACTAGGCACAAAATAGGCATCTGGCGCCTACATTACCGGCCCCTAATTGTTCTAATAACAAAGTAACATTCTTATCTAGAACTGCCTCGATGATCTTGCCCATAATCCAGGAGTTTCTAGGCGCACAGTCATTCACAAGAAGTACAACATCTCCTTCCGCAAAGTTCTTGGATGCTGTGGCCCAGTGCTGGCACTCCTGTAGTTGAGTCCATCTCTTCCAAAACAAGTTGGACAGATATTGCACCTGTTCCCACCTGCGCCTAGAGTAGAGGTTGTCCTGGTCAAACAATCCTGGAGGCAATGAGGGTGTCGTCTTCAGCAACAGCAAATGATTAGGCGTCAAAGCCTCTAAATCATTCGGATCGTTGGATGCCTTGTTGATCGGACGGCTGTTGATGATCGACTCTGCCTCACACAGGACCGTACGAAGGCTTTCCTCATCAAGGATCTGTTCTCTCACAGTTGAATTCAGCACTTTTCGGATTGATCGTATCAACCTCTCCCATGCTCCACCGTGATGCGATGCGGTGGGAGGGCTGAACGTCCACTTGATCAACAAAATTTGTCCCGTTATCCGAGCGAATCTCTTTCACTTGTCCTCTGCACGCTATAAAGTGGGGAATCGCATTAATGCACGAATCAGTGTCCAATGACGAGGCGAACTCAATGTGCACTGCGCGAATGGCTAAACAAGTGAATATGACTCCATACTTCTTCAAGATGGTTCTTCCACGCTTGACCTCCAGTGGTCCAAAATAATCCACACCAACTCGAGTGAAAGGTGGGTCATCAGGGATCACTCGCTCTTGTGGAAGATCAGCCATAAGTTCGTGTCCAACTTTCCCATGCAAGCGGCGGCATGTCACACACTCCCAATCACTTTCCTAATGTATAAGTATACATTCACTTATAGTGAATGACTTCTTAAGTATGCCTTTCTTCTGCTCTTTGTTATTGTTTTGCTTAGGTGTAGGTGCTTTAGATGTTTTGCTATCTCTTATGTCTCCGAAGACTGGGTGCAGTGCGATCTTGGCTTGTTTGTTAATAAACTCCACCAAATCCTTGAACTTGATTCTCTTGTCAGCTTGCTCTTGCACACCAAATACAACACCCCTCCACCTTTCACGTAGCTTATAAGGAAGCTTCAAAACAATGGCCTTTAAATTTGCAACATTATCAAGCTCCTCCATGTAACTCACTTCAATCATGGTGTTGAGGCATGCTGTCAGAAAGAGTGAAAAGGCATTCAGTGAGTCAGCATCCTCCGGCTTGATAGGCATCCAGTTTACTACCTTGTTCATGCGATCTTGGCTTGTTTGTTAATAAACTCCACCAAATCCTTGAACTTGATTCTCTTGTCAGCTTGCTCTTGCACACCAAATACAACACCCCTCCACCTTTCACGTAGCTTATAAGGAAGCTTCAAAACAATGGCCTTTAAATTTGCAACATTATCAAGCTCCTCCATGTAACTCACTTCAGTCATGGTGTTGAGGCATGCTGTCAGAAAGAGTGAAAAGGCATTCAGTGAGTCAGCATCCTCCGGCTTGATAGGCGTCCAGTTTACTACCTTGTTCATGTAGGCTACAGCAATCTTGTAATCATTGCCGAAGTGCTCCTTCAGTAACCTCTTTGCTTTCTGGTAGCTTTCGTCTGGCTTCATATGAAGGCAGCTCTTTATCAACTTTTTAGGTTGACCACACGTAAACTGCTCTAGAAAATAGAGATGATCCTTAGGGCCTTCAGTGCGTGATTCTACACCATGCTCAAATGCCCTTACAAATGTGTTGTACTCAAGGGGGTCACCACTAAAGGTGGGAATGTCTAATGGTGGCAGGGTCATCATTTTCTGTTGCTTCACCATCAACTCAGTTATTGTATTCTGACGAGTCATAACACTGCAGAGTGTTTCAACTGCATGGTCATCTGCTACAGGTGTAGCTGTAGGCCGCCGTGTGCCAATAAGCTGTGGCTGCTGTGCACCAATGGACTGAATATGCTGTGCAGCAATAGGCTGAGGCTGCAGTGGGATGAATTGACCATGTGCACTTGTATTGTCAGTGACTGGATTTCGACTTATGGGCAGTTGAATATATCCAGACTCAATTGATAAAGAATGGCGTGATGCATGGCTCACTTGTGAAAAGCGTTCATTTTCATAATTTTCTAAAACTTCTATTTTTGCATCCGTTGCTGCAAGAAGTGTTTGCAGATCTAATTGTTCCTTTTAAACTTTTATTTCAGCTTCTTGGCGTTTTAATTCAGCTTCTAATTGTTCCCTTTTTGCTTTTAATTCAGCTTCTTGCAACTGTAAATCTTGTTTTTGTTGCAAAGTTGTTGCCTCTGCGAGCAATGTAGTTTTCTCCATCTCTGCTTTAAGCTTAAGTTTTGAAGAAGTGGTGGATACTCTGCTTTCAGCTATTGTCTTGCGCCCTTTACTCCTCTTGCTCGAGGCAACCAATACAGCAGACGCGCTGTCTGAAGGACGAATTTCGGCATCACAGCGTCTTGCTTGTTCAGCGCGAGCCACAGCTGCTTTAATCCACACTTCCGCATGTTCAATGAACCCCTGCATTCGGCTCGCATTTGGGTCAAACCACGAATTTTGGTCCCTCTCAAACTCTTCCTCATTCATTAATTGTTGCAGACCATCGTTTATCTTACACAACTCACCGAATGAATCTTGAAAGTCCACGCGCAATTTCTGTTTAACTGTGTCCACGTTACCATCGAATTCCATTAGCGTTTCAATCCGGTTAATTTGGCTAGTTAGATGGCCTAGCTTAGCTTTCCTTGACTGTGTTAAGTGGTGTAGCTTGTCTTCAATTCTCTGTCATTTTCGATTCTCTTTTTCCACTAGTTAACTGTTCAGTAACTTCATGCATAATGGCAAACTTCCGAAATAGCACACTAGTTGCAGCTTACCAGCATGATCATCCACTCGTCTCGTGATTAGTTACCGTCCATCCAGTGTTCACAGCTACTCTTCTCGCCTTGATAAAACGTTGTCCAATGTTTCCACAGTTTCCACGAGTCCATTGTCCTTTCCAATTCCTTCTCCACACGAAACAGAAAGGTTTTCTGACTAAAGTTGTAGGGTATTCTAAACAAAATCTTTTTAGGTTGGAGCTTTGTGGCTGACACGTGTTTCAGGATCAAAAAAGGAAAAAAGAAACAAAAAAAATGATATCCTCAACCAAAGTCATGTTTTGTATTTTTATTTAAAACAAAAAGGATAACAAAAATGAATACAAACGAAACTGTGCCTCTTAAGCTTCCACTAATGTAAATTATAGTCACTCCACAGCATGACTACGGCCACGGCACAGCACGGCATGGCACGGCACCGTATGGTCAGAAAACTGTGAGGCACCAACCTTCCTTCTCCCGTGTCAATCTAACCACAATGTCTCCTGTGCACTGCGCACCTTGCGTGATTAAAGGTCAACTATGTAACTTCCTGTAATTATTCTAAATCCACATTTTAACCTTTTACGTATTTTTTAACTTAAATTATTAAATATATCTCCTGAAGATCGGAGGAAACAGAACACTTCCTTGCAACGCTCTTCCTCACTCCGGGAAAACCAGCCAGGCCAGCAGCTCTCTGTGAAGGGAATCCCCGACTGACGTCACACCGTCTAAAGGACGCCGAATGTGGCTGACCCATCCTGGAGGGAATTCCCTCACTAACCAGCCTCTACCTCCAGCTGTGACAAGTCAAGCACTGGAACAACAGATTGAAAATCTGCTGGACCCATCCACTCAGTTCTGAGTTGCGCCAAAGGGTAAGTAAATTCCTCATTTTCAGAAGCTGATGCCGAATTAAGTCTCTTGATAAATTTATACACTAATTAAATCATTTAGCAACACATTATTCACAAGTCATATAGCCTAGCCAATTATTAAATTCGAACTGGTTTCACCTGCGTTGATTCCATGAGATGTTGATGATTGCTATGTTTATCAACCTATTATAATTCCTTTTAATAAAGTATTTCCATTATTTGAAATAATACAGTGTGGAGTTTGTTCCTTAAGAGTCTGAAAATCCTGAGAACTCATCCCTAGCGTTGAAAGTATTTCGATCTCTGATAAATTATTAATATTTTTGTCATTTAATTCAGTAATAATAATAATAATTATTATAAGTGATAATCACCATTAAACATAACCAACTTAAATACTGTTACTATGTTAAATATACATTTAATTACATTTTTGGCGCCCAACGTGGGGCAGGAGAAAGACTCTTATGAACGGACTATACACACTGAAATAATCTCAGCTAGGGTTAGAAAAATACTTTCCGCAGTTTATGTTGCTGAATAACGATTGAGATTCAAAGCTTGAGGTGGGCAATTTCGTGTTGTGTGTGTGTTACTGTTGAAAATCTGTTCTGGTATATACCGTCGAAAATAAGCTTGGTTGCTTTTTGAAGTGTGCGGCTCTGTGCCATTTTGCATGCATAAACTGTATAAGGCCTCAGCATTCCCATTGCACGTATTCCGCGGTGGGTTATTGCTACGGTTCGACCCTCGGCCGCGAAATCCAGCACGAAGGACCACCAAACCTCCACTCATTTTAAAACTGGGTCGCTCCCAGCGTTAATAACGAATCACGCGCTAGGTGATGGAGGTTACTGAGAACACAGCCGTGAAAAATACGGTATGTGTGTTCTGTGTGTAAAGCGGTCTGCGCTCTTCAGCTCCTTCCTGGCGGACTGAATGCAAAATTCAGGAAACGAACGACCCCTTTGAAGGGGCGGAGCTAAAACTAAGGAGGGAAATTCAAAACGCCCCCAAAACAGAGAAAGCCTAATGCCCTCTCGTGGTTAAAGTGTGTGACTGCAGGGAAACCACTTCATAACTAGCGCCTATTGAAGCGTGTTCTCCCGTGCTCCTCCTTATGGTCAAGTGTGGTGTTACCCTTGATGTTTCATTCCCATACACCCTTTGGTTGGGAGTGGTTGGGAGGTTGTCCACTGAGGCAACCTGAAGTGTTTATCAGCCCTCTGGTGCTTAAAAGCTGTCATTACAAATGAAATCCTTTTAATGTACCTTAGTGTTCGAAATCTGTGTTCCCATTTTAAATTTTTTTAGTTAACGCCCTCTAGTGTTAAAACTTCCCGCTACAGTGGAAATTCCCATTCGTGTTACATTGTGTCTGATCGTGCTGTGTTTATTTTAATTCCCACCAGCACCAACTGGTTTTCATTGTTTACTATTGCATTATAAACTTGCTCGTTGCCCTCTGGTGTCCCGGTCTGGTATTGCAATTTAAGTTCAACTCCAATGCTGAAGCTTGCTGTTGCCATTCAGATCTCCTTTCAGTGCTCTCTAGTGGAGAAACTTGCTATCGCAATTGAAATTGTTTGATTATTTCCCATTCACAAAACTTGGTATTACAGTTTTAGTGGCTGTCTCTAAACTCTACATATCTGAATAACTGCGATTAAAGGTTTGGAAACACAGTAAGCTGATACAGCTATAATCCATAGTGTGCAGTAATTAGAGATTGTCGTTTTAACTTGATACCAGTTCATAAACACAGTTAAAAGGGAAAGTCTCTTTATTTGTCGTTTATTTTTAATAATTCTTTAATTTGGAAAATTTCTTTCGCTTTTATAATTCTTTGATTTGAAATTTTTATTTAGTTTAATAATTCTTTAATTTGAATTTTTTTTTATTCTTTAACTTGAATTTTTTTTTTTGAATAATTCTTTAATTATTGAAAAAAATATATTTTTTTACCCTTTTCTGCTCACTTGCATATAGCAACATTCCCTCCACACTCTACTACTAACAGTCTTCCTTTAGAGATTCATTCGAAACTCGAAAACCATACAGACTAGCATTTATTCTTAGGGTACTCGGTACAGGTGAATTTTAATTCAGGTTAATTTAAAAGGGATTAACGGGATTAATCCTAATTAAATAGAATTCAAGGTACACCTCACAGTAAGGCACAGCTAACATGGCAGAAGGGACTTCTCCCCCAGAAGAATATGGAGATAGCTTGTGGGATGAGGCATTCTATGTCCCTACCAGCCTCACCAGTGATGTGATGCCTGGACTTGCATAAACAGTGCGGAAAGCCTCACAGACCAGTCGTGACCACATGGTGGCCAAGTGGATAGACTGCCCTTGAGTATGTCTGTTAAGTGGTTACTTAACATTAGGTCAAATAGCCATCCTCGCTCTAGTACAGCTCAGGGCCAGTGAACGTAAACTTGATGTATCACGGCGACAGTGGGCAAAGGTGGAGGCAGAATTAAGTCAATTTCAGAGCGAAATGGCTGAAGGGAACACACTGCCCCAGGTCACTCCTGATGTGCCACCTAGTTTTTTTTTTACCTAGTAAAACAGCAATGCCAGGAATCCCCTCAGCAGTATTATAATAGACTCAGACAGGCATATTTCGGCCCTAGAAATGACTCCGGAACGGAGGAAGAGGAAGAGTCCAAATTATTTATTATTTATCCAAAACCTCCATCCCCACACTAGTCATCAGCTGGGAGTCTTAGCTTGCCCTCGCACCCTGTCTAGCAGACAGCTGTGTGACTTAGCACTCAGAGGTTTCCTAAAATCACAACAAAATACAAACAAATGGTCCGAAATACCCCAAGTCTTAAATGTTGACTCCAACTCTCCACATTTAGAGTTGGAGGGTGCTACCCAGGCCGATCCACAAAGATCCGCCCGGGACCCTTCACCCACTCCATGGTCCAGTGAGGGCTCTAAATCTCCTCCGCCCTCACACCACTACAAACGCTACCCTCCTCGCAGGCCACACAGAAATCGCGGCAAATATTTCTGGAACCCTCGGGACAGGGCTGGGTATGATCGTGACTATTACTCTGCAGAAAACTACGGTGTGGGCCGCGGAAAAGCAGCATATCCCCATAAGGGATATGAGCGAACCGCTCAGAACCAGCCTTCCAATTCTCATAAAGAAAAGAAGGAAAAATACTGGTATCAAAATATAGAAAATCATGTCAAAGACAAGTTTAAAGGCAAGGAATTTAACTCTAAGGAGTGTGGGGAAAATGATTCAGTAATCATTATATTTTTCAGCTAGCTTGATACTTTTATTATTTTTAAGAAACAGTATTAACTTTAAAATCTGTGCAACAGGACAAAGGATAGACTGTGTGTGTGAAGGGGGTGTGTGATTAACTGGCTGAACTTAGTGTAAACAACAGGGACTCCCAGCAGAGAGGTCACTAGATAATTGGAAAGCCTTAGCAACAGCATAGCAACAACTGACGTCAGTCATCAGGGAGCCAATCAGGGTGAAGCACACACACTAGAGGGAAGGACAATCATTATATTATCTACAGTTATATAGTATCTACATCAACGAATACGCAAGACAGTTTTTGTCCACAATTTGGTGACGTAGGGGAATTGATTGAGGAGGACGAACCGAACTGATCTTCCATTCATCCAGGGCCCCAACTTAAAAGGTAAGCAGAAACCTATTATTATAAATTCTGCACATTGACTATAACCAAAAGGATGAATGGTGGAATATAGTAGGTAAACCTAACACGGAGATTTTGTTTGAACAATTTAAACTTAGTCAGAGGAAGGAATGAGTTTTGAGTGAATCATAATATTATGTTTTTGTGTTTTGGCTGGGTGGTGGTGGACCCCTCTGACGAGCACTCAGACTAAAGACTAGGAGACTGGGTCTCCTTGGGAGTGGCCTTCCCTAAACCCCAAGTCTGGGACTGGGGCCTGCCTCTGGGACCAGGAAAAAGCCTGAGGTTTAGTAAGGCTAGGAAAAGCCTCGTGTCAGGGACTGAGGTCCTTGAGTCTGGGACCAAGGTAAAGAGGAACCATGTTCTCTGAAACCTCCTCCCATGTGGATACCTAACAGTGATAATGAAGCACGGTTGAGTGGAGAAAGTAGGAGTGAAGACCCACTGGAAGAATTCGAGGGTAAGTCCAGTCTTTGATCAATATGGCAGACTCAAATAAGAGGTATTTAGAAAAGGAATTAAATTCCTGATTTGGGGAAGGGAAATGGCAATGGAAATCTGTAAAAGAACAATGTGAATTACTTGCTAAAATGAAAAATGAAAGGATTGGAACCCAATATTAAGAAAAGGGAGAATTTAGAAAATGAGGTGAACAGGGATTTGAATGAGGCAGTGAATGCTAAATGAAATTACCACAATCAGAAATAAGGCAGTCGAGGAGGCTAAAGAGAAGTTGGAAAAGGCAGGTTTATTAAGACATAAAAAGGCTAAAAGTAAAAGTGACCAGGCAGACGGGGATTTGATTAAATTGAAAAGATTGAAATGTGCTTACAATGGCAATTTGTTTGTTATGATTACGCATACCACACCTAATACTGATTCACCAGCTGCTGACACTGATATATGTGAGCAGAGCCAGGAGGTGCAGAACACTCAGCATGGCTTAGAGGTAGGGACTCCCCCCACACACATTCCAGACAGGAAATGTGATCCTACACTAGAACTAGAGATTCCTCCTCCCTACAATGTGAGTTATTTGAATACATTGCCCCCACTTATGTCTCCCACACCAGTCAGTAATATGATGCCCAGGATCAGTATAAGTGGTTTAAAATGTCTGAGACATCTGTACCGCACATCTCATTACCATTACACCTCAAACATACAGCTAAGCAATTGGGCCCCATGATTAAGAGAGCTGCGGAGACCACGGACTGGGTTCAGACTCAACTGCCTAACGTGATCTACTCGCCATCTAGTAAAATTTATCATATTAAGGGCTGCTGCTCTGACACCATTACATTGACTCATGACATCTTAGCTAGACATCATGGGAGGGAAGATGTTGATCACCCCAACACAGGAAAGGTTCTGAGTAGTTTACCTAATACACTGTGGTCAGCAGAATCAGATGACGTAGGACATGTTAAACAGACACCAGTTTCAAATGTCAACACCTGATCCCATATGGATTCCACAGTATAGACATAAGCCAGAAGCAACACACCATGCGCTCCGGCAGGTGGCATATTGGCCCCACATGGTAAAAGATGTGGCTGATTACATTAAAGGCTGTCTGGTATGTTGCCAATTTCAACCCTCAAATCCTCTTCATAGAGCCCCCTTGCAAAAGAAAGGGTTATCCTTCCCTTGGTCAAACTTCCAGATAGACTGGGTTGGACCACTCACCCGAACAGTGAGAGGTAACAAGTACTTCCTCACAGTCACGTGTGCATTCACTAAATGGGTAGAATGCCTCTCCACACCGAATGACACAGTGCTAACCACGGCCTACTTACTAATGAACCCTGTCTTCTCACGGTTTGGCCTACCCAGCCGTGTCGACTCTGACAGAGGGACACATTTCACAGCATAGGTCATGCAGCCTTCACATTAGCTACCATCCTCAAAGCTCAGGTCAGGCAGAGCGAGTCAACAGAAATGTTGTTAGCATACTGAAAAAGTATGTAGCAGCAAACCAGCGAGACTGGGATGTTAAGCTACCCCTTGTACTGATGGCCATATGTGTGACACCACATGATGCGGTTGGGGTCTCACCCTTTGAGTTGATGACAGGGAGACAGATGACTCTGCCTCTACATCTGTTATATCAGCCAGGTGAAGCTAGCATAGCAGTAGCCTACACCCCTCATCAGTATATGGAGGATCTGCAGAAACACCTCAAAGCCACTTTCGCATTTGCCCAGCAGAAACTGGAAAAAAGTGCAGAAGGTCGCAAAGCGTACTATGATCACAAGGCATCCCATGACGAACTCCAAATAGGGGACAAGGTGTGGTACTACATCTTTGTCCAACCTGTTGGAAGGTTGCGAAAACCCGGGGGGAATCTGGCCCGCAAATTCCTACCCCGATGGTCCGGTCCCTAGAAGATCACCGACAAACTGTCCCCCGTTGTGTACCAGATCAAAATCAACAAAGTTCGGGGCAGTGCTGAGCTCAAGTGGGTCCACCGCAACCAAATCAGACCACACAAAACCCCCATGGGACTTGTAGGGGATAACGTTTGTGTTAGGTCATAAACAATAGAACCAAAGGCAAGAAGGGTGTTGGTTAACAGAGCATTTCTCCCGGTAGGATGGCCCCGCTGCTCATTCTCCGAATCGTCGGCTTCCTAGAAACTGCCGTGCTCCCTGAAGTTATTGAACCAAGTCCTGACTCCGGAATAATACTGAAAGACCAGCCAGGACTGCTAATCACTAATTGTCGCCTCCATACCCAAAGAGTATTCATATGGTTGAATCCCGCCGAAGCATGTAGGAAAAACCTACCGATAACCGGCTTGCAAACTGGCCGGAATGGACTGAGGAAGCTATCAGCCATGCCGAAGCTGACGTAACTCATATGCTCCACCAGCTACAAAAGTTTACCGTAGCGCAATCAGAATTAAGTGGTTTTAACAAAAGATCTAAACGTTTCATAGGGGGATTGCTAATGGCAGCTGCAACTGTGGGATCACTACTGAGCGTCGGAACGTCTGCCGTCAACGTAGCCATTGTCAAACGTCAAGTAGGGGAATTGTAGGCTGAAATTCCAAACATTAAAACCCAATTAAACAAGCAGCAACAACACCTGCAAACAATCGGGCAAACCCTACACGGCACCGTCATAGTACTGGCTGGGATGTGAATGTCTTTAACTGAATAAACTGAGTGCGGTGAGAAAAATATGAGGCAAACCAGTCCAGTGGTGTGTTGGAAAAACCAATGGCTGATAGTCTATGGAGGAGGATAGAATGGGAGATGGTGTCAAATGCTGCACTCAGGTCAAGAAGAATGAGTATAGATAAGACACCCGAGTCTGCTGCAGTCAGAAGGTCATTTGTTATTTTGAGGAGAGCTGTTTCTGTACTGTGATGGGGACGAAACCCAGATTGAAACTGCTCATAGAGGTGGTTATTAGAGAGATGGGAATGAGCCTGAGAGGCAACTGTCTTCTCTAGGATTTTTAAAGAAAAGGTAGGTTAGAGATGGGACGAAGGTTATTGAAGTTGTTAGGATCTAGACCGGGTTTCTTTAGAATAGGGGTGACTGCAGCAGACCTTAAAGACAAAGGGACAGATCCAGAAGTGAGGGAGGAGTGAATAATGGCAGTTATCAGAGGCAATAATGAAGATAAACATGCTTTAACCAGGGGTGTTGGGAAAGGGTCAAATTGAGAAGTGGAAGGTTTAGATTTATGGTTGAGATCAGAGATATTGGAGATAGTTGGAAGCTGAAATGTAGTAAAAGGGTGAATATAAGGGGCTGGAACTGGAGAAAATAATGTACAGAGAGTGTCAGGAAGCAACTGTTGCTGTATCAGATCTATTTTGGTATTAAAGAATGACATTAGTAAGTTGCAATGGTCAGCAGAGTAGAAATGTGAAGGTAAAGAGTCTGGAGGGTGAAGAGTGGAGGTGACCAAAGAAAACAGGGCCCGTGTGTTTCCATCACCGGGTCTAAGTAGTTGGGAGAAGTACTGGGATTTTGCTGTTCAAAGGTTGTCTTTATATAGAAGAAGATGGTTATGATACAGATCCTTGTGGATTGTGAGTCCAGTTTTCCTGAAGAGGAGCTCCAGCTGGCGTCCAGTAGCTTTGAGCTGACGTAGGTAAGATGTGAACCAAGGAGCTGAATGGGTGAAAAAGACAGTCCGGGTTTTTAAAGGAGCGAGTGAGTCCAGTAGAGAGTGAAGTCCAGTGTTATAGGGATGAACCAAATCATCAGTAGTGGCTGAATTACTAGGATTAGGAACACTGTAAATACCTGATAAAAGTGAAGTTAGATTAACATTTATGACATTACAAGTAATGATACATAGTGGTCTATTTTTAGATAAAGCCATATTGATTTTGAATGAAATAGGGAGGTCGGTGGCAGTACAGTTGTGTGGAGTTACACCAGCACAGCAGACCAGGTCCAAGGTATGTCCTTTAGAGTGAGTTGGGAAGTTGATATGTTGTTGTAATCCAAAACTGTCCAGGCAAGATGTAAAATCCTTAGTAGTGTTATGGTTTACATTGTCCATATGTATGTTGAAATCACCAAGCAGAATAATATTGGAAAAATGTGAACAGAGGAATGTAAGAAATGCTGAAAAGTAATTTATGAAATCCTTATTAGGCTTGGAAGGACGATAGAGAGTAGCCAGAACAGTTGGTTTTGGTCCATGCAGCTGTATGGCTACTATTTCAAATGTGATGTAGACAGGTAAAATGAGAGTGGTGGCTTTCAACTACTCACGGTAAAGTATTGCGATACCTCCTCCTCGACCAGTAACAGAGAGATGTAAACAAACCCAGCCAGAAGTCCCCTGGTTGTTGTCATGTCTCAGTAAAACAGAGAATGTCGAGCTTACGGTCAAGGAGAATGTCCCAGAGGAGAAGGCTTTTACCCGTGAGGGACCGAGTGTTGAGAAGCCCGACGTTAACTTCACAATGGTCCGTGGATTCAGTGATGTTAACCGACCTAGCTATCCTGACTAAGACAGCACGGTCCACTTTCCTGTCAGGGTTTCTCCAAGGGCGATGGACCAGATGGTATTTATGGCCAAGGAGTCATCAATGTGGAAGTTCCGTCGGGATCCGCGGTGGATGTATCTGTGTCGAGGAGGCCGGGCGATGTCCGGGTAAATGTGAAGTACTGGCAGCACAAGGGGCAGGTGGAACTGCAGCTTGAGAAGTTCAGCAGCTGAATACTGGTGTAAGGTTGCAGATGGATGAAGTACTGTGGAAAATACAGCCCAAGTGAAGACAAACCTTACAGCCAAGTCATTAATCCACGTGGTGAAAAATCAGAGTTAGGAGATAGCAGGCAAATAAATAAATAACCAGAGAGCAGCGGCAGGTACATGCGCCAGCGTTCACTCTCCAAACTCTAATGACTTTACCTATTTTTAACCTTTATTTTAACCAGCAGAGCCTTACACAGCATCCAAATATCAGGTGAGGTCATAGTGTAAATATAAAATCTCATGAAATGATCTCTCTCATCGTCAGAAGTGTAGGGTTTGTTGGGCTTCTTGTGGTTTCGGATTCTTTCTTTAGCTCTAGGGGTTTTTTAGTTCCTTTAGCTTCAGTGTATTGTTTATACCATTCAGGGCAAGGCAGCAAACTCTGCAGAGGTGGTTGCAGCCCGTTTGTGTGTGTGTGTCTAAAAGAATTTCTCACTAGTGTTTACTACTAAAGATTCGTAAAATGCAGAGAATGCATTCCCACAAAGGGATTAATAAAATAACCCTTTGTCTCAATAGACACTGATCTATTCTCAGTAAAACTGTCACTGTTGTGATCCCCTCAAGTATATTTCAGTGGCTGTAGTTTGGGAACATTAACTTAAATCTACAATGAATACAGAATTTAGTCTAGGATTTTAGTCTAGGATTTTTATTTAGATTTTTATTTAGATTTAACACAGTTCTGTTATTAAAAAGGTACAAATATTTACTTCCCTCTGTAGGAGAGATTGTGCTGTATCTTTAGGGATCACAGCTTGACTCTAAGACCCCTGCTGTACGTGTGACGGTACATTTACCCTGTCCGTACTTTTAGTAAACCACACTGCACCTGCACAGGACCGTCTTACAGTGTAAAGGTTACTATAATCCTGGCAATGACTTTAATATTTCAGTTTAGAATCTGCTTTAGAAACAAACATTATGTTTAATGTAGGAATACATTTTAAACCTCATTTAAGTTTAACTTTACCAAACCTGATCTGAACATGGATTCCCCCCAGGTATGGGACCCACTCTATGGAGTATGAACGGGTTCATTCAGGGACAGTAAAGCTGTGATTCCTCGTCTCATGTGAGCTTTACTTTATAGAAAACACATAAAATGAACTTTCCTAAACACTTTTTGCTGATTTTAATAGTTATAATGGTGTGAGTTTTTTAATCAAATCTAAATATCTCTACATCAGTTGTTGTCACTGTGGAAATGTAGATGTCACACTACCTCACACCTCCAACCGTTTCTGTGATGATCAGCAGTGTCTGAGTGTTTCTGGTCACTGTCTTCTTTTAGAAGTAGTTTCAACACATATTTAAAGAACAGCTCCTTTAGCCTCAGTGTATTTACAGAAAAAGAGCTGAGGTATCTCTCTCTCTCACACACACACACACACACACACACGCTGCATTTGTCTGGTTCTTCAGAGGAGAGAGAGATGAAAACTCTGCACCTTTTAGCACTGACCCTGCTCACACTGACCGGTATGAATTATTACTGCTCTATTAGTTTATACCTTTCAGGAACCGCTAGAGTCTCCTAAAGATCATCAATTAAAATCAATGTATTTAGTGGAAGAATCAAATAATGATGGCTTTGGTACAGTTTATCAGTTGATAACGCAGTCATATGGAAGAAAATCTGTCTCATCAGACTTTGAAAAATTACCACCTTTGAATTTGTAGCACTAATATTTTGACACTGAAATTATGCATCTGAATATAATTGCTCTTGACTTGAACTTGTGAATTTTCAAGAACACATTTTTACGGAGCCCCTAAAGGGACTGGGGAAAAATTAAAAAAAGACTATTGATTTTGTGTTCCCTCGCAAATATTTTGTGGGCTCCGTAGTACTGTGCTTACTGTTGATTATGTGCTTGCTGTGCGTGTCAGGTGAACTATGGAGCAGCTTGTTGAATTTTACTTTGATCTTGGACTGAAATATAAAGACATAGCATCTCTTCTCAGCAGAAAACGTGGATATGTTATTGGGGAGCGCCAACTGAAACGTTTGTTGCTGTGTTGTTTATTGCTCCCTTCCTGGATCAGGGCCTTGTCGTGGCGGAAGGGCTTGTGTGGTCTCATGACCTCTAGGGATATGTCGTCGGGAGCTGTTAGCTCCCAGTAGGATCTCCCATGGCAAACAGGTCTGGAGTGAAGATCCAGACAAACATGATCTAAAAGCATCCCTATGAGTACACCCATTAAAAGTCAGTGTACCCTGCCCGGGAGAGGGTTACTGGGACCTATCCCTGGAGCCAGGCCTGGGGGTAGTGTCCGACGGCGAGCGCCTAGTGGCCGGGCAGCCCACGTAACCCGGCCTGGCTAAGCCCGAAATGGCAACGTGGGAGGATCATGTGGGCTCACCACCAACAAGATCCAGAGTAGGGCTGCGGTGCAATGCCCATCTGGCACAGAGTGGGGGCGAAGGGGCCCCTGGCATCATGGAACTTGTCAGCGGAAACTGGTTCTTGGTACGTGGAACATAACTTCACTGGGGGAGAAAGAGCCAGACCTGGTGCGTGAGGTTGAAAGATATCAGCTAGATATAGTTGGGCTCACCTCTACACACAGTGTGGGCTCTGGAACCAAACTCCTCGATAGGGGTTGGTCTCTCTCCTACTCAGGAGTTGCACAAGGTGAGAGGTGCCGGGCGGGTGTGGGGATACAATATTGCATGGACCTCAGGAACAGTGACTTTGGATTGGCAAACCAGGGTGGTGGTTCCTATTTTCAAAAAAGGGGACCGGAGAAAGTGTGCCAATTATCGTGGCATTACACTTCTCAGCCTCCCGGGGAAAGTCTATGCCAAGGTGCTGGAAAGGAGAATCCGTCCGATAGTCAAACCTAGGATTTTGGAGGAACAATGCGGATTTTGTCCGGGCCGTGGAACTATGGACCAACTCTACTTTTTCACAGATGATTGAGGGGGCGTGGGAATTTGCTATTCCACTCTACACATGCTTTGTGGATTTGGAGAAGGCATATGACCGTGTTCCCCGAGAGATTCTGTGGGAGGTGCTCCGGGAGTATGGGGTGCCAGGGTCGCTCCGGCGAGCCATACGGTCCTTGTACTCTCAGAGTTTCAGTTGTGTTCGCATCCTTGGTAGTAAGTCCAGCTTGTTCAGTGTGGGCATTGGACTCCGTCAGGGCTGTGCCTTATCTCCACTCCTGTTCCTGATATTCATGGACAGGGTGGTGAGGCGTAGCCTGAGGCAGGAGAACTTCCATCGAGGAGCTCAGGAGGTGGCATCTCTGCTTTTTGCGGACGATGTTGTTCTTCTGGTTTCTTCGCACGGAGGCCTCCAGTGTTCACTTTAGCAGTTTGCAGCCGAGTGTGAAGCAGTCGGTATGCGGATCAGCACCTCCAAGTCTGAGGCCATGGTTATCTCCCGAAAACAGATGGCATGCTCCCTTCAGGTAAGAGGTGAGAACCTGCCCCAAGTGAAGGAGTTCAAGTATCTCGGGTTCATGTTCACGAGTAATGGGAAGAGGGATAGTGAGATTGACCGTAGGATAGGTGCAGCATCTGCAGTAATGTGGTCACTGTACCACACCGTTGTGGTGAAGAGAGAGCTGAGCCATAAAGCAAAGCTCTCAATTTACCGATCAGTCTATGTCCCCACTCTCACCTATGGTCATGAGCTCTGGGTGACCGAAAAAACAAGATCACGGATACAAACGGCCGAAATGAGCTTTCTCCGACAGGTTGCTGGGCGTACTCTCCGTGATTGGGTGAGGAGCTTGGTGACTAGGGAGGAGCTCGGAGTAGAGTCGCTGCTCCTTCGTGTTGAGAGAAGTCAGTTGAGGTGGTTTGGGCATCTGATAAGGATGCCCCCTGGACGCCTCCCACTGGAGGTATACCAGGCACGTCCAACTGGAAGAGACCCCGGGGTAGACCCAGGACACGCTGGAGGGATTATATATCCCGGCTGGCCTGAGAATGCCTTGGGGCATGGGGGATCCCAGGAGGAATTGGTGGATGTTGCGAGGGACAGAGACATCTGGTCTTCTTTGCTCACCCTGCTGCCATCGCGACCCTGAAACGGAAATGAATGAATGAATGTTAATTGCTATGAAATGAGGAAGAGAGAATTTAAAGTGCAAGTGCATGGACAAAGGTTACGTGAACAGTACAGAGATACAGACAATGAACACAGTTTCCAAACAGTGGGAGAGAATTTACTGCAGCTTAAAAAAACAGAATTCCCAAATAAAATGAAATGCATGGTGTAGCGACCGGCTCTAGCTCCACAGCTGTGTCTGGAGTCAGCGCACTGAGCCACGTCTCTGTAAAAATCAGTCCACAATGTGCCCTGAGATCTGTGTGTTGAGCCACTGCCTTACACCTTCCATCTTGTTACTGAATGACCGGGTTTTTGCGAGAGACTTTGCTTGGTAAAGATTTTTCGTTAAAATTCTTAGCTTGACCCCTACCCCAGTCCATCACAATAAAAAAAACCCAGCCGTCAACACTTTTACTTTCTTTCATGAAGCCGCCTACGTCTCACACACCTGTTACTATGGAGATACGTGGAACTACGGCGTTCTGACTTGCAGTTTCAGAATGCTACTAAACATATATAAACTTGTTGTTAGGCAGTTCCTTACAGATGTATGAACGATTCGCACTGGCAACGAAACTGTGTGTTAGTAGAGATAAATAAATACATATATAATATCTGTTTCAAGTGGCTGGATTTCCCTAGAAACTGCAGTGTCCTTTTTTATTTTTTCCCCAGTCCCTTTAGGGCCCCCGTATGTTTTCACTGTTATTATTCAAGGATAATGAATTCAGAAATTCAAGCTCACATAAATTCAAACAATATATTTCGAAGTTGTTCAAATTTGGTAGACGAAATTCAGATACCAAAGTACGAGTTACAAAAAACACATCCGAGACACCAAGGATGAGCAATCGATTGCGGCTAGATGGCGAAATACAAACACAACTTTCATCCTTCCTTCGGCGGATATTATTTCTTTATTTTCAAAGTATCTCAAAAATCGGAAAGTCTCACTAAAGACACGATATAACAGGCTATTGATATCCTGAAGATGAAGAAATTTTGCTGTGGAGATGTTTTGTAACGGCCCTGTGAACAGAGCATGTGATAAGACAGAATGTGGAAACATGAACTTGTGGGGATACAAAATAGAAAATCCAAATGAATCGATTGCTCATCCTTTGTATCCCGGATGTGTACTCTGAGTTTTGTAACTCGCAGAATGATCCAGAAATAGAACAGAACAGCACAGGGACAGAAGTTCAGAAAGGTTCAGAAAAGCATACATCAAAACATCTTTCAGTTATACACTCACTACCTCAATCTGTGTTTAATGTTAAATACCTCAATCCAGTTAATGTTCAGCAGAGTCCAAGGGAATGTCTTAGAACCTCTATCAGCACAGGAACTGAACTTCTGTGAATCTTCACCCTCCTCTCCTCTCTGATTCTTCTCCAGGTGTTTTCTCAGACTCCAGTGAATGGGGGGTGAATTACTCTGAGCCGATCTGTGCTGTGAGAGGCTCCAGTGTCAGTATCTCCTGTACTTATTTCTATCCTGGTTCAGTACATGAGGTACAGAGACTTCTCTGGTGCTCAAACAACACAAACACTAAATCACACTGTACAGACCCACCATACGTTTATGACAGTGACTCTTCCACTGCTTCAGGAGACTTTGAGTTTGTTGGAGACAAAAAATCCAACTGTACTTTATTAATCAAAAATGTACAGTTCTCTCACTCTGGAGGATATAGGTTCAGATTTATAACTGATGACAACAACTATACAGCTTTCCCTGGAGCGACATTTTACATAACAGGTAAATATTAATATTGTAATAAAGCTCTACATTTTTAATTTAAAATAAAACCCTGCCTTGTGCTTCCACTCAGTGGCCACTTTATTAGAAACACCCCCTGACTGTACCCCCTCTGTTTACCAGACCCCCCTTCATCACTGATCAGTTTCTGAACACAGGACCATTCTACAAATACTTTGGTAGTTCTCAGCTCCATACTGACACTGACATGGCTTTGTGTGTGTGTGTGTGTGTGTGTGTGTGTGAGAGAGAGAGAGAGAGAGAGAGAGAGAGAGAGAGAGAGAGAGAGTGTGATTGTGTGTGTGTGTAATTTTTAGTTGAGAATGGTTCATAAACCAAAAGTATGTCAGGAGCGGCTCTGTGGTCAGGAGCTGGACTCTGATGAAGGGCTAATGACTGGACGACACACTGTCACTAATCAGAGAGGGGTTTCTGATAAAGTAGTCAGGCAGTGTGTGTGTGAAAGACAGAATACTGTAATGTGTTAATGAACTCTTACCCTTCGTTTCCTCATGTGAATCCTGTCCACTCTCTGAAAGCTCTGGAGCTGTGGATGTCCAGTTCTTCTGGAAACCGGACTCTAAAGGAGGGAGACTCTGTGAATCTGACCTGTGCTGTGAACTGCACTCCCAGCTCTCCACAGTTCGTCTGGTTTAAGAACGGAAAGCGTTTACCTGAGTCAGACCCTCTGAGGAAGACTGGTTCAGAAAAGCTAGTTGTCACTGGGTGTCTGTCAGGACACAGAGAGGAATATCTTTCACGCTGTATTAAAAAACACACGTACAAAGGTAAGTAAGGAATAGCAATAAACACAGGTGCAGTTTAAGGCAGGTGACAGGTGAGGATATGATCCTGAGGAAAACACAAAGGAAAAAGGATTATACGTTTCTATACAGTAACAATAGCCCAAAGTATTAGCTGCTGTAGCTTCACAAGCTAACGTCAGTATTTACTAACTACGACATGTACAACAGATAATAGCTAACACAAACACGTAAAAATACACACTAAACTACTAGCGTCAAACAAATGACCAAAACAAACTCTGACTAACTAACACCCTGCTGTTCAGGACACGTCTCTTTACACCGATTAAACACGTTATCACACTCAGCAGGATATTCATGCTTTAAACTAAGAGATATTTTACTAAGTATTAACTAACATTCATATTCTATAAAGGTTTATGGAGAGAACTTACTCTATCTTAAGGAGAAAGGGACAGAAATAGGAGTCTGTACTGTGCTTCTGGCTGCTTCTAGCTGTGTGTGAACATGAACAGATTGTAGCCCAATAAGGGAGTGCTGACCCTGCACTACCTTCATGATCAGGCAGGTCAGTATATGGCCCATAGTTCATCCTGATTGGTTAGACACTGACACTGAGCTTTTTTACACAGCCTCCGTTCTTCACCTCAGTAATCTGACTGTGGGGGATTCTGGGAGATATTCCTGTGCTCTGAAGCCAGATGAGTCCATACGATCAGAACCAGTCCAGCTGAACATCGGAGGTGGGTCAAACAGCTCAGAATAAAGTAAATCAGGGTTCTCAGACTTTCCCACTGATTTATCACTAGAACACCTCGACCAAGCAGTAGATCTGTGTCACTCCCTTCATCAAACAGCCTCAGAAACAGGTTTCCTCTGAGACACGGGAAGCTCCAACTCTTCTTTAGCCACAAATTTACTCCAGCTCCTGTTCTAACTGGATGATTTTTTTTATTTCGGGTCGATCTGATGTTTCTCCTCCATCAGGTTCCTCTTCATTGTTGATGTTCACTGCTCTGGTCATCGTTGGACTGATGGTGGTGTCACTAACACTGATCATCTTAGCTGTGAGTTGCTGGAGGTGGGTATAAATATTTTTGCATAAATTACAGTGTGTAGAGTGGATTATAACCAATGTCATAGTTTGAGAATAGAATTGTGATTCATCAATGCGCTGGATGATACAAAGAGCCTTGTCCTGAGACACTCATCACTTCAGAATCCTCTGTGTTTATCTGAAGAGACAGTTTTATTTATAATTATTGTTTTAATGGATGCCTGTTTTAGCACTGAGTGAATAACCACTAACTCTATAGGCATCATCACATTTCTAGGCATTTCCTGTAATGTCACATGACAGTTTATTATAGAAATTAAGACTGGATTAATGTTGAATGTGCTATATATCCTCTATTCACTTTTGTATGTTTTTACTGAATGTGCACATAATATTTATTCACTATTATATTTCTCTTTGTTTGCAGCCTTTCCCAAAGTGACGATCAAGCGATGGTTACAGTGATCTACAGTGTAGTGGACTCTAAATAAATTAATGAATATTAATACTGTTATTATTATTATTATTAATATATAACTGTCTATAATTGTCCTGTCTATGATTTTTGTTCAGAAACTGCTTTAGAAATAAACACTGTATAATCTGCAAATAAAAATATTCTAAACCTCTGCAATTTTAACTTAATGTAGGAAATATTTATTACATTTCCTTGAATTGTGCTTTGATTTATGTTTGAAAATGAACATTATTCCATTGATATCATAATCATTAAAGTGTATTCTCCCTAAACCATCTCTGAGGATATTTTTAAAGCACCATAGGAACTTGTTGATAAATTATATCATATTCTTTTTAAGAAAACTACACAAGTCTAATCAATTGTTTTTAAAGAAATCCCTTTATTTTCTGCTCTGTCAAAGCCCTTAAAAGGAAAAAGTCTATATTACGGTGAACAATGCTAGCATCTGACTGATACGTTTAGCAAGGCTAGCCTAGCATAGCGCATAGCAGTGTAAATTAGGGTGACCAGACGTCCTCTTTTTTAGACATCCGGAATTTTGTTTTTCTAGAGCTTACATGGAATTTCAAGAAGCGCTTCATTCACAAACTAGTCCCACTCCTCCTTGGATCACCACCTTAACGTGGTGGAGAGGTTTGCGTGCCTGCGTGAGCCTAGGAGCTATGTTGTCGGGGGCAATAGCCCCAGGTAGGGTCTCCCAAGGCAAATTGGTCCTAGGTGATGGGCCAGACAAAGAGTGATCCATAAAGACACAGATGAAAAAGACAACGAGGACACAGCCTCCCATGCCCGGAGCAGGGTTACCGGGGCCTCACCCTGGAGCCAGGCCTGGGGGAGGGGCTCCTTGGCGAGCGCCTGGTGGCCGGACTTTCACCTATGGGGTCCGGCCGGGCTTAGCCCGAAGGGGATACATGGGTCCACTCTCCCATGGGCCCACCACCTGTGGGAGAGGTAGTAATCCGGGTCTGGTGCATTGTGGATCGGGTGGTGGTCGGGGTCGGGGGCCCTGGCGTTCCGATCCTCGGTTACTAAAACTGGCTTTTGGAACATGGAACGTAACCTCTCTGGTGGGAAAAGAGCCTGAGCTGGTGCGCGAGGTTGAGAGGTACCGACTAGATATAGTTGGGCTCACCTCGACACACAGTATGGGCTCTGGAACCAATCTCCTCGAGAGGGGCTGGATGCTCTTTCACTCTGGAGTTGCCCAGGGTGAGAGGCGTAAGGCAGGTGTGGGCTTACTCATAGCCCCCCGGCTTAGCGCCTGTACGTTGGGGTTTACCCCAGTGAACGAGAGGGTAATTTCCCTGCGCCTTCGCGTTGGGGAAAGGGCTCTGACTGTTGTTTGCGCTTATGCACCGAACAGCAGTTCAGAGTACCATGCCTTCTTGGGGACCCTAGAGGGAGTGCTGGAGAACACTCATTCTGGGGACTCCATTGTTCTGCTGGGGGACTTCAATGCTCACGTGGGTAATGACAGTGAGACCTGGAGGGGCGTGATTGGGAGGAACGGCCCCGCTGATCTGAACCCGAGTGGTGTTCAGTTATTGGATTTCTGTGCTCGTCACAGTTTGTCCATTACGAACACCATGTTCGAACATAAGGGTGTCCACAAGTACACCTGGCATCAGGACACCCTAGGCCGCATTTCGATGATCGATTTTATAGTCGTATCATCTGACCTGCGGCCATATGTTCTGGACACTCCGGTGAAGAGAGGCGCTGAGCTGTCAACTGATCACCACCTTGTGGTGTGTTGGATCAGATGGCGGGGGAGGATGCCGGACAGACCTGGCAGGCCCAAACGTGTGTTGAGGGTTTGCTGGGAACGTTTGGCAGAGGAACCTGTCAAAAAGATCTTCAACTCCCACATCCGGTAGAGCTTCGACTGCATCCCGGGGGAGGCTGGTGACATTGAGTCCGAGTGGGCCATGTTCCGGACCTCCATTGTTGAGGCGGCTGAACGGAGCTGTGGCTGCAAGGTTGTCGGTGCCTGTCGGGGTGGCAATCCCCGCACTCGGTGGTGGACACCCCGGGTGAGGGAGGCTGTCAAGCTGAAGAAAGAGTCCTATCAAGCATGGTTGGCTCAGGGGACTCCGGAGGCAGCCGACAGGTACCGAGGAGCCAAGCGGCTCGCAGCCTCGGCAGTCGCTAAGGCAAAAACTCGGGTGTGGGAGGAGTTCGGTGAGAACATGGAAAACGACTTTCGGTCGGCTCCGAGAAGTTTCTGGCAAACCGTCAGGCGACTCAGGAGGGGAAAGCAGTTTTCCACCAACACTGTATATGGTGGGGGTGGGGAACTGTTGACCTTGACTGGGGACGTCACCAGACGGTGGAAGGAATACTTCGAGGATCTTCTCAATCCCACCAGCACGTCTTCCGCAGAGGAAGCAGAGCCTGGGGACCCCGGGGGGGGCTCGTCTATCACTGGGGCTGAAGTGGCCAAGGTGGTAGGGAAACTCCTTGGCGGTAGGGCCCCGGGGGTGGATGAGGTTCACCCCGGGTTCCTCAAGGCTCTGGATGTTGTGGGGCTGTCCTGGTTGACACGTCTTTGCAACATCGCGTGGACATCGGGGGCAGTGCCTCTGGACTGGCAGACTGGGGTGGTGGTTCCCCTTTTTAAAAAGGGGGATCGGAGGGTGTGTTCCAACTATAGGGGGATCACACTCCTCAGCCTCCCCGGTAAGGTCTATGCGGGGGTACTGGAGAAGAGAGTCCGACCGATAGTTGAACCTCGGATCCAGGAGGAACAATGCGGATTCCGCCCCGGTCGTGGAACACAGGACCAGCTCTTTACCCTCGCTAGGATCCTGGAGGGTGCATGGGAGTTTGCTCAACCAGTCTACATGTGTTTTGTGGATCTGGAGAAGGCATTCGACCGTGTCCCTCGGGGTATTCTGTGGGGGGTGCTCAGGGAGTATGGGGTACTGGGCTCTTTGTTACGAGCTATCCAGTCCCTGTACAAACAGAGCAGGAGTCTGGTTCGTATGGCTGGCAGTAAGTCCGACTGGTTTCCAGTCGGAGTTGGACTCCGTCAGGGCTGCCCGTTGTCACCGGTTCTGTTCACAATTTTTATGGACAGAATTTCTCGGCGTAGCCAAGTGGCGGAGGGTGTCCGGTTTGGTGGTCTCAGGATCCCATGTCTGCTTTTGCAGATGATGTGGTCTTGTTGGCTTCATCGAGCCGGGACCTCCAGCTCTTGCTGGACCAGTTTGCAGCCGAGTGTGAAGCGGTAGGGATGAGGATCAGTACCTCCAAGTCCGAGTCCATGGTACTCAGTCGGAAAAGGGTGGAGTGCTCTCTCCAGGTTGGAAGTGAGATCCTGCCTCAAGTGGAGGAGTTTAAATACCTCGGGGTCTTGTTCACGAGTGAGAGAAAGATGGAGCGTGAGATTGACAGGCGGATCGATGCAGCGTCAGCAGTAATGCGGGCTCTGTACCGGTCCGTTGTGGTGAAGAAAGAGCTGAGCAGAAAAGCAAAGCTCTCGATTTACCGGTCAATCTACGTCCCAACCCTCACCTATGGTCACGAGCTTTGGGTAGTGACCGAAAGAACGAGATCGCGGGTACAAGCAGCTGAAATGAGTTTTCTCCGCAGGATGTCTGGACTCTCCCTTAGAGACAGGGTTAGGAGCTCGGACATCCGGGAGAGACTCGGAGTGGAGCCGCTGCTCCTCCACGTCGAGAGGAGCCAGTTGAGGTGGTTCGGGCATCTGGTTCGGATGCCTCCTGGACGCCTTCCTGGAAAGGTGTTCCGGGCATGTCCAACGGGGAGGAGGCCCCGGGGCAGACCAAGAACACGCTGGAGAGACTATATGTCTCGACTGGCCTGGGAACGCCTCGGTATACCCCCGGAGGAGCTGGCGTCGGTGGCTGGGGAGAGGGAGGTCTGGGTTTCTTTGCTCCGACTGCTTCCCCCGCGACCCGGATAAGCGGTGGATAATGGATGGATGGAACTTGTTGATAAATTATATCATATTCTTTTTAAGAAAACTACACAAGTCTAATCAATTGTTTTTAAAGAAATCCCTTTATTTTCTGCTCTGTCAAAGCCCTTAAAAGGAAAAAGTCTATATTACGGTGAACAATGCTAGCATCTGACTGATACGTTTAGCAAGGCTAGCCTAGCATAGCGCATAGCAGTGTAAATTAGGGTGACCAGACGTCCTCTTTTTTAGACTTAAAAAACATCCGGAATTTTGTTTTTCTAGAGCTTACATGGAATTTCAAGAAGCGCTTCATTCACAAACTAGTCCCGCCCTATGTGATAACAGGCCATCCCATCCAGTGCAGCAACAAGAGGATGATTCAGTTATATACAGTGCAGTGGTCACAAGACTCATTAAATAGAAAAGAAATGGAGTCTATTATGTTTAGCCTGGTTTCCCAATTTCACTGGCTGTATGCTTGCTATTTCACTTAGAAAAAAAGCTGTATGCTTATATTTAGAAACCTTTTTTGTTGAAATCATGTTGAATGTACAACTTCTAACTGTATTTTTAACTTTTTGATATATTCCTCTTCCCTGCTACTTACTAAAAGTTGTGATTGAGAATGAAACAGCCTTAACATTTATTATATTACTATTGTAACAATTAAAGTATTTTTCTTGCCCCTGAAATATTTTTAAGGATTTATCTATTTAGCCCTGAGAAGGACTGGCGTCCCCTCCAGGGTGTATTCCCGCCTTGCGCCCAATGATTCCAGGTAGGCTCTGGACCCACAGCGACCCTGAATTGGATAAGGGTTACAGATAATGATAATGATTTATATTTTTAAGGAAATTAATTTTTTTTTTAACAGAAATGGTTACCCTGATGAATTTAATTCCCTATAATAGTGCACTGTATAATGAGTAATGTAAGGAATAGTGATAGAGAGACATTTCAACAGAGGCAATTGCTCTAAGACTGCAAGGGAAGCTCAGCTTCCCCTAAAATGTCAAAAAACAAGTGATCAAATATATACTGTTGTGTGTACATGTCATTGAATAAATATACACTACAACGTGATTAACTTTTGTTCAGAATCAGCTTCTTATCACTGGTAAAGACGCGGCTTTGCTCTCAGTCATTCCCACAGCTTCACAGTGCTTTAAACAGTGAGGACGCTGATCGTCCACAGAGTTCAATAGCGAAGCAGCGAAGTGCAGCGAAACGAGACGAGTCATTGGATAAATCCTGGGCTTTGTCCCGCCCATCGGACGCTCAGCGTCTCTGGGGGTCTATGGGGCAGTGGGCTGGCCTCGGCTGGCCCGGATGCTCAGCTTCTGCATGATGATTGGATGATCTGTCTGAGACTGAATCCCTTTTTGATTGACAGTGAAATGAGTGAATCAGCGATCCTTTGGTGTAAAGATCCGTGGGAGCATTACATTTTCATTTTTTTCTGAGCTTCCCCTCTTTGAAAGACCAGCATCCGCCACTGCATTTCAACCCACCCTGACTGAGACACTAAGTGTGTCCGTGGTAGAGGTATAGAGGATAATATATAGACAGCGTTGTTTGTTGCAGTGTTTGTAACAGTGATTTCTCTGTTGCTGGATAATACAAGACACAAAAGGACAGTTAAAGACATGTTGGGGTGAGTTTAACAGGATTAGCTCATTCATTAGCATTGCCAACATTGGTTATTAACTGGTTAAATGTTAATGAACTACAAGTACAAATTTAACATCACATTTACTGCATATTGACTGCAATTGTGTTTATAGATTAGAGAAAACCACTAAAGGAGACAAACTAATTAAACAAAAACAAATCTGATGTCTTTACACATGGACACAGACTGCTGTTGGTTGAGACATCCTGTAAGCCACGTTACCGTAAAAGAAAAGTCCCAGACAGAGCAAATATTGGTCCACTTGCACACCACTGACTGTAGACCACTGCTGGTCCACCATCGGACCACTCAGATTACTATCCTGTACAGGATATAACTCATTTATAATCTCCTCAAACAGATTTTAAGTTCACAGAGACTTTTATTCTGAAGAACACACTAATACAAATATTACCAACAACTCTGAGAGATATAATAATGAGTATAAGCCTGATATAAAAGGATTTTGCTAAAAATGTTGACATTGTGCTGGATTTAATTTACTAATCTTATTTATAAAGAATAAGAAAAAAGAACCTAATGAAGTGAAAAAATGTAAATTGGACTGTGAATGGAAAAGTGCTAAAAAAATAGCATTTTGTCTAAAATTCTGCTTAATCACCAGTGTTCCACCCAGAAAACGCTGTGCAAAACACTACTGGACCTTCAATTTTGCCCTCAGTGGTCCACCGTCTCCTTGCTCTCAGGGAGTGGGGGGAGGGGAAAATATATATATATATGGGTGTGGTTGTATGTTTTGTAATGTCATAATAATCGTTTTTATTGATTACAATCTCTAGCTGTAACCGTCACCATAGCAACAGTGAGGCGACGACATAGCAGTTGAATCTACATAAACCCAAACACAGAGCACTAAATGCCCAAATATTTCCTTTAGAAGCGCAAGAACCAAACGTGGAAAGTTTTTATGACATTTTAATAGTTTAGGTTCCACATAATGTAAAGATATTTTATTAATTGTATTCCCATTCATTCAAGACTACCTTATGGAAATACATAATTGTAGAGATGCGGTAATTCATAAATTAAATAAAGGAGATGAGGAAATAAATGTAGAAATGTGGAAATACGTCAATAAATAAATTTTAAAATGTGTAAAATAAATGTAGAAACATGTCTAAGAATGTCTAAGAGTGCCTTCATGACCAAAACATTTATGTATTTATAAATTTGTACATACTTTTAGTCCTCCATTACATTTTCAGGGTCAGACAAAATTTTGTCACATTTCAGTCAGCAACAGGCTGAATTTTACAGTTATGGTAATATTTTTTTCCAACTCATTTTTAAATATATTAAATTTGCCTGAATTCCATATAATTTACTTTTACTTACAACAATGCATCTACACACCATAAACTACACTGACGTTAGTCCCAAAGTGTAAAAGGGGAAGAGCAATGGAAATGTGGCGACTGCCTCAAGACTCGACATGTCAGGAAAGCGGGGCGGACTGACGGAGATAGACTCACTTGCTAAAACACAATACTTTTATTTCTACACAAGATAACAAAACAGAGACAGACTAGGATAATGAGACAGGATACTAAAACAAAGAAAGACCAAGTCAAAGAGATTTTAATAGAATGACCTGGACAGAGAGACTTTGACAGAAGAACAATACATGGAGAGCTTAACAGGGGCCTAGACAAAGAAGCTAAACAGAATAAACTTGAACACAAAGCTAAACAGACAAACATAAACAGAGGGAACTAAACAGACAGAGAAAGCTAAATAGACTAAAGACACAAACAGACCTGAGACAAGAGAGATACAAAGACTCTAAAGGGAATGAGTAACAGACAAGACAGACTGGAGAAAGCAAACCGATGGCAAAAAAGCAAACTAAAGGTGGAATGTCCAACAAAGAAGCACAGAGACAAGGGAACTTAAATGAACACCACAGACAAGGGACACCTGAACTGACAAAGAGGGGACAGGATTAGAAATGACACTGACAAGGAGGAGCAAGAAAGGCGGGACATGGACGGAGACATGGACAATAACAAATAAAGCCATGTGCTAAGTGAGCACATGGCAGGGAAAACAGACACGACAGGACAAGGGCGTGACACGACAGGCTTAAGGCCTCTCAAAAGTCCTGGATGACTCCATATAATTATTCATTATAAATATAATATTAGAAAAAAATATTGGTAATATTTTACTAATGGTAATAATTCTCAGATATCTTCTACACATTTAATACACACATGGGATAACTCCTACAACACCAGTGGAATATCTTCATTACAGCGCTCTGGTCAGCAATCTGATACCGCTCTTCATTTAGTTAATTTTTAACCAAAACACCAATTAGTCCTGTGTTACATTTTTCATCATGAGGATTAAATTGTGATAATAACAAAACCGCTGATGATAATTTCCAGCATTCAACTGACTCTCAGTAACTGAGCACTGAATCTGAGTGATTCCGTTCCTAGCCACAGGGGGGCAGTGTTACTTTTATTTCATTCCCTGTGTTAAGTTTTCCTCATTTTAGACAGAAACATTTAAAGAACCACTCCATTAGCTTCAGTATATTTTACAGACACAGAGCTGAGGCATCACTCTCACTCTCACTCTCTCTCTCTCTCTCATACACACACACACACACAGCAGTGTGAGTTATTCTTCCTCTTTCTGTTTCTCACATTTTTTATAGAGGAGGGTGGAGAAGTCTGAAATACCTCCATTAAGAGAGCAACTTAAGCAGATTTTATGTGATATATACTTTTTTTTCACTTTTCCACTCTTTTCTGTCTGATTTTTTCAGGCCCTGGCCCTGTCCTGTCTGTTGTTCCCACCATGTGCTTACTTAACACATGGCTCTGTTTATTATTGTTCATGTCTCCACCCTAGTCCCGCCTTAGCTCCACCCCCTCATCAGTGTCTCCTCTTGTGATTGTTGTTCCCAGGTGTTTTGTATTGTCCTCTAGGTTATTAGCCCTGTCTTGAGTCTCAGTGTTTGTCGACCATTTGCCTTCCACATATCCCTCTGTGTGCTTGTATTGCTAGCATTAGCTCTGTGATTAGGTTTAGCATTAGCTCTGTGATTAGGTTTAGCATTAGCTCTGTGATTAGGTTTAGCATTAGCTCTGTGATTAGGTTTAGCATTAGCTCTGTGATTAGGTTTAGCATTAGCTCTGTGATTAGGTTTAGCAACAGCTATGTGTTCAGGTTTAGGATTAGCTCAGCGTTTAGGTTTAGCATTAGCTCTGTGATTAGGTTTAGCAATAGCTATGTGTTCAGGTTTAGGATTAGCTGAGCGTTTAGGTTTAGCATTAGCTCTGTGATTAGGTTTAGCAATAGCTATGTGTTCAGGTTTAGGATTAGCTCAGCGTTTAGGTTTAGCATTAGCTCTGTGATTAGGTTTAGCAATAGCTATGTGTTCAGGTTTAGCATTAGCTCAGCGTTTAGGTTTAGCATTAGCTCTGTGATTAGGTTTAGCCTTAGCTTTCTGTTTAGTTTTCTGGGTCTTTCTGTGTAGGTCTGTTCAGGTCAATGTCTAGTGTTTTGTCTTTAAGTTTTTCTGTCTATTGATTACTTGTTTTCTAGTTGTAGTATTCTTTGTTTCCTTTATGTCTTTTTCATTATAATAAATTATCCTTGCTGCGTTTACCTCTGCCTCCCAGAGTGCATACTGTGACGGATTTCTTGCCTTCTGTATTTTCATTCTTGTTTTCCAGATGTTTTCTCAGACTCCAGTGAAGCGATTATCAGATCAACTCATAATGAATTCAACCCAGTGTCAATCCTATTAGTGATATAGTCACGTTAATGGGAGACAGCTTTTTGTAACAGTCACGTTTTCTTATTATGCATCAGTATCAAGAAATTTCAGTTATAGGAAATTATCACAAATAAATCCAGCTAAATGAATTAAAAGTACAGGAGAATTCAAGGGCCACACATTATGTAGATAATTAAGTGTCATCTTCATGAGGTCATTATGATTTACACAGGATAATTACATTATTTTACCTAGCACCTTATCTAAGAATCTCTACATCCACTGAGGTTAGTGTTAAAATGTAAATGTGATGTAATCTCACACCTCCAGATGTTTCTCTGATAATCAGCAGTGGGAGACAGTTTACGATGTTTCTGGTTTCAAACTTCTTCTTTCAGAAGTAGTTCCCTGAAGTTTCAAAATAGCTTGTGTGTAGACTGTGTAGCTGCATTAGTCTGGTTCTTCAAAAGAGATGTCAGTGTCTTCTTCTTTTAGAAGTAGTGTCATCACATATTTAAAGAACAACTCCTAGCCTCAGTGTATTTACAGAAAGAGAGCTGAGGTATATCACATACAGAGACGCTGCATTAGTCTGGTTCTTCAGAGGAGAGAGAGATGAAAACTCTGCACCTTTCAGCACTGACCCTGCTCACACTGACCGGTATGAATTATTACTGCTCTATTAGTTTATACCTTTCAGGAACGGGTAGAGTGTCCTAAAGATCATCAATTAAAATCAATGTATTTAGTGGAAGAATCAAATAATGACGGCTTTGATACAGTTTATCAGTTGATAACGCAGTTTATCAAAAGACCACTGGAGTAAAAGTGTAAAGTCCACACTGAGCGGTGTGAATTATTCCTGCTCTTTCAGTTTCTCACATGTTCCTTATAGAGGAGGGTGGAGTGGATGTTGTGGTGTTGCTGTGTGTCATGGTTTCACATTTCAGCGCTGTGTTGTGATGCTACTTGTGTGAGATTTCTAGAGTGTGTTTGTTGCTGTGGTTTTGTTGCTAGTTGTTTACTGTGGAAACGCCTGTGTTACCTGTGACTCTCTGTTTTCTGACCCCTGCTGGTCCTGACTGTGCTTCTGATCTTAACCCCATTAAAACTACTGAGCACATGTATTCTGCCGACCTGCCTCACACTTTACACCGTGCTGCTTTGGGATCAGGTTACACCACTGACTCTGGAGCTTCAGCTTTTTACTGTAGAGCAGAATGATCCAGAAATAGAACAGAACAGCACAGGAACAGAAGTTCAGAAAGGTTCAGAAAAGCATACATCAAAACATCTTTCAGTTATACACTCACTACCTCAATCTGTGTTTAATGTTAAATACCTCAATCCAGTTAATGTTCAGCAGAGTCCAGGGGAATGTCTTAGAACCTCTATCAGCACAGGAACTGAACTTCTGTTAATCTTCACCCTCCTCTCCTCTCTGATTCTTCTCCAGGTGTTTTCTCAGACTCCAGTAAATGGAGGGTGAATTACTCTGAGCCGATCTGTGCTGTGAGAGGCTCCAGTGTCAGTATCTCCTGTACTTATTCCTATCCTCAATCACATGTGGTACAAAGAGTTCGCTGGTGCTCAAATAACAACACTGAACCACACTGTAGAGACCCACCGTACGTTTATGACAGTGACTCTTCCACTGCTTCAGAAGGCTTTGAGTTTGTTGGAGACAAAACATCCAACTGTACTTTATTAATCAGAAATGTACAGTTCTCTCACTCTGGAGGATATAGGTTCAGATTTATAACTGATGTCACCAATGGTAATTGGGCAGGTCTCCCTGGAGCGACTTTTACCGTAACAGGTAAATATTAATATTGTAATTAAGCTCAAAGGTTTTAATCTAAAACTTAAAGCCCACCTATTGCTTCCACTCAGTGGCCACTTTATTAGAAACACCCTCTGACTGTACCCCCTCTGTTTACCAGACCCCCCTTCATCACTGATCAGTTTCTGAACACCGGACCATTCTCTACAAATACTTCGGTAGTTCTCAGCTCTGCACTGACACTGACATGGCTTTGTGTGTGTGTGTGTGTGTGTGTGTGTGAGAGAGAGAGAGAGAGAGAGAGAGAGAGAGAGAGAGACAGACAGACAGGTACAATGGTGTGTGAAATTATTAATGACACACACTGTCATTAATCAGAGAGGGGTTTCTGATAAAGTGGCCAGGCAGTGTGTGTGTGAAAGACAGAATACTGTAATGTGGTAATGAACTCTTACCCTTCGTTTCCTCATGTGACTCCTGACCACTCTCTGAAAGCTCTGGAGCTGTGGATGTCCAGTTCTTCTGGAGACCGGACTCTAAAGGAGGGAGACTCTGTGAATCTGACCTGTGCTGTGAACTGCACTCCCAGCTCTCCACAGTTTGTCTGGTTTAAGAACGGAGAGCGTTTACCTGAGTCAGGCTCCATTCTTCACCTCTGTAATCTGACTGTGGGGGATTCTGGGAGATATTCCTGTGCTCTGAAGCCAGACGAGTCTGTACGATCAGAACCAGTCCAGCTGAACATCGGAGGTGGGTCAAACAGCTCAGAATAAAGTAAATCAGGGTTCTCAGACTTTCCCACTGATTTATCACTAGAACACCTCGACCAAGCAGTAGATCTGTGTCACTCCCTTCATCAAACAGCCTCAGAAACAGATTTCCTCTGAGTCAACGGAAGCTCTTCTTTATTTCTCCATCAGGTTCCTCTTCGTTGTTGATGTTCTCTGCTCTGGTCATCATTGGACTGATGGTGGTGTCACTGACCCTGATCATCTTAACTGTGAGTTGCTGGAGGTGGGGATAAATATATTTGCATAAATTACAAAAATATGTACAGATTCACTATAAAGAGACTTGTCCAGAAACACCCATCACTTCAGAATCCTCTGTGTTTGGCTGAACAGATGGTTTAATTCATAAGTAAATATTTTAATGGATATTTGTGTTAGCACTAAATGGAACATATTTTAAATGTATAACTTATTTCATATAATATTATTAAAACTGGATCGACACTTACTTTGAATTTGTTGTACTATATTTTCTTTGTTAATTCTCAAGGTGTATTCCTTTGCACATATTAACAACAACAACACACACACACATATATAAAATGCACATCATTTTTACTAACCATTATACTTCTGTGTTGCAGCCTTTCCCAAAGTGACGATCAAGCAATGGTAACGGTAATATACAGTGCCGTGGACACCACACACATCAAATAGAAACTGAATAAGAGTATTATAAACAATAATTAGTATTAATTAATATTCTTAGTATTCTTATACGAAGAATATTAGAAACAAGGCCTATGTGTTCTTTATTTTACAGTGCGCTTTCTCAAATCTGTGCAGCTTTATTTTTATGTAGTAAAGGTATGTATGTATTTTGTAAACATTAAAGTATCTCCCTCCCCATGAACAGTTTCTGAAGGTGTTATATCTTTTAAATAACTATAAGAATGTGACTAAATTTATCATAAATAAACAGCCAACACAGATTACTCTTTTCTGCTGTCACACACCAAACTAAAAAACCTTCCATTCTTAACTGTATTTCATTCCCCCTCAGACAGAGCTAGCAAAACTAGCATAGCTTCGTGCATAGCAATGAAACTAAGACACACATAGCTTCATAAATACTTCAACTTTGCTAGTATTGCATTCACTGTGTCATTTTAGTTCAAGTATAATACAGAGTTGTTTTATGTTTTTTATTATTCAGTATTCTTTAAGTACAAACCACAAGGCTAGTTAGCATAGCGATTGTTAGCTAGTATCCTGTAATTGCACACTGTAAAGTTTCAGGTGAGTTTATAAACACTGGTGGATTCTGGTGTGAGAAGTTTCTGCGGTTTTGGGTTGTAGGGTGAAAAAATGGCCTGGATGGATTTCCCCAGGACTGACACCCACTCTGGTTTATTCAGGGACAAATAAAATATCTAGTTCTTCATCTTATTTGATTTGCACTTGACCATAAATACTTTAAAAAATACTTTCTTAAATATTGTTGGCAGCTTTTTAATATTTATTATGATGTGAGATTTGTAAAACCTTTTATGTATCTGTACATATAGCTGCAGTCACAGTGTAAATGTGATATATCATGTGAACTCACACCTCCAGCCGTGTCTGTGTGGGTCAGCAGTAGGAGGACTGTTTAAGATGTTCCTGGCTTCAAACTTCTTCTTTTAGAAAACATTTCATTAATTTAAAAAGAACAACTCCTTTAGCCTCAGTGTATTTACAGAATTTGAGCTGAGGCATCACACACACGCTGCATTAGTGTGGTTCTTCAGAGGAGAGAGAGATGAAAACTCTGCACCTTTCAGCACTGACCCTGCTCACACTGACCGGTATGAATTATTACTGCTCTATTAGTTTATAGCTTTCAGGAACGGGTAGGAGCTTCTAAAGATCATCAATTAAAATCAATGTATTTAGTGGAAGAATGAAATAATGACGGCTTTGATACAGTTTATCAGTTGATAACGCAGTTTATCAAAAGACCACTGGAGTAAAAGTGTAAAGTCCACACTGAGCAGTGTGAATTATTGCTGCTCTTTCAGTTTCTCACATGTTCCTTATAGAGGAGGGTGGAGAAGTCTGAAATCAGCAGGAAATATCAATAAAAACTCAGGTAAAAGTCTTTCAGGTGTGGTGAAAAATTATGAAAGAAATAAGAAAGCCGAGTCTCTGAGTCGGCTTCAAATAAAAGAACAATTTATTAACTGAGAGAGGACGCTGCGCGCAACACTGTTCCTCAACTAGCGTCTCTTATACCTGGAACTCCCTTTGAAGTTTACCATCTGTTTGCTCTTTTACATTTCAATCACCTTTCAATGTATCCTGCTCCCATGACTCAAGTCTTTTACCATTTGTTTTACTCTCTTTTGTATTTTGTATTAACACCTTTCCAGGCGTGCTCTGTGCATCCCCCTCTACCCCTTTGGTCTCAGCTGTCTCCCCTCTGTGGTCTGGAGACAAAAGGAGTTGATTGAACATAAGGTGTCGATATGCTGTTATTTGAAACACACACACGTAAGTCTGTTGTTTTACACAGAGAATTAGGAATAAAACAATTTCAGTTACACAAGCATGCGTGGTCATTGCTGATTAAAAATATCTCTATTGATTATGAATCATTTATATAAATACATGTCCATCACATAGGAAATTATATTTCCTGAGCAGAAATAAAGAAGTATCTGTTAAAACAAAAAGCTGTTGGTCTCATTAAAAATAAGTCTTTGTAGATTTTTTTATACTTGTTTAAAGAATACATTTTATTTAACACCCATTTATCATTATTCATGTCACATCCTGGCCCAATCCTGTTTGTTTTCCCCGCCATGTGCTCTCTCAGCACATGGTCTTGTCTGTTATTGTTCATGTCTCCGCCTTAGTCCCGCCTTTGTTCCGCCTCCTCGTCTGTGTCTCATTTGTTACCCTGCCCTTTCATTACCTGTCTCAGGTACGTCTCGTCTGTGTTTAGTATTTAAGTCCCCTTTTGTCACTTCCTGTTATCGGTCATTTGTTTTGTGTGTTTCCAATTGCAAGTCGTGTTGTTTTGTGTTTTCGTTCCCATCTCTAATCATGTTGTTTCTCATTTGTTTTTCGCTTCGTGTTTGACTTCAAGTTCGTTTCTGTTTGTTTTGTTATATTCTTTCATTAATAAAATATCTGTGTTGTAGTGTGTGCGTCCGCCTCCGTCAGTCCGCCCTTCACATATTAGGCCCCAAAACATATTGGCTAAACAGTGTTAAATATCTCCTAAGTAGGTCATGATGATTAATGTGGTAAATCACGTCCTGAACCTAATGAGTGCAAAGCACCTTTAAACTCTGCTAGTGTCTGTAATGAAAGTAGCCGACCATGTCCTTCTCTGTAGGTGCACTGTAAATAATATTAAAGGATCTATAATTACATTCAGAAACACAGTGAATTCAAAATAGCAGCTGCATTCCTTATTTATAAAAAGTCACAGTAATAGTCGCTTGCATAAACTGTCATACTTTTAACTCAATTTTATAATTCATAATTATGCTGAGAAGTAAAATGTGTTCAGAACGTTACTTTGTAAAATGTACTTATTTGTAAAATGTTTGTAAGATACCCAGTGATAAACTTTTATCACACACAAATATTTCTAGTATCATACCCTTTACTTACTCCGTCCTTATTTTATCTTACGGCTTACTTTACAGGTACTTTCTCTGTACTTACCCAGTA